>NC_058521.1:573765041-573985694 GCF_904849725.1 Hordeum vulgare subsp. vulgare
CAAATCATGCAATTGATCACACTTCTAACGCGCTTCAGCATTTTCAACCTCAGTCAATACATGGGTGTGAACCATGGATCTAGCGTATGGGTGGAATGGAGTATGGTGGTAGGGATCAAAAGGAGTCAAAAGTGGAAAGAAAGTCTCACATCAACTAGGCGGACCATCGGGCTATGGAGATACCCATCAATTAATATCAATGTGAGGAGTATGGGTTGACATGCAATGAATGCACTAGAGCCATAAGTGTATGAAATCTCAAAGGAAGCTAAGTGGGTGTGCATCCAACTTGCTAGATTGTGAAAACCTCGGGCATTTGAGGAAGCCCGTCATCAGAATACACAAGCCAAGTTCTATAATAAAAAATGCCCACTAGCATATGAATGTGAGAACTCATAAGAATCTCTATATGAAGAACATGGTGCTCCCTCTAAGCACAAGTGTGGAAAAAGAAGTAGTAGAACTGCCCCTTCTCTCCTTATTTATTTTTTTCTTTCTTTATTTTTCTGTTCCATTTCCTTTTTATTATTATTATTTTTGTTTTTCTATTTTTCTCTCTCTTTGAAAAAAAAAGTTGTGCGGAGTCTCATCCCTACTTGTGGGGGAATCATAGTCTCCATCATCCTTTTCCTCACTAGGACAGTGTTGTTATAATGATGAACATAACACTTCTATCTACTTACAACTTGATATAACAACTCAATGATGATAAAAGAAATGACTCTATACAAATGCCTCCGGCAGTGTACCAAGATGTAGAACGATCTAGCGTAACATGTAAATAATGATGAACAGTGGTCTTGCCACGAATACCATGTCGGCTACATGATCATGCAAAGCAATATTATGATGAACACACACTTCACATGATGTGACAGTGGAAGTTGCATGTCAATATATCTCGGAATGGCTATAAAAATGCCATAATAGGTAGGTATGGTGGTTGTTTTGAGGAAGATATAAGGACACTTATGTGTGATAGAGCGTATCATATCACGAGGTTTGGATGCACCGGCGAAGGCTGCACCGATCATCGAGGTGAGAATGGGCATTCCACAGTACCGAAGAGGCTAGAAAATATGCAAAGGTGAGAGTGCGCATATCCATGGATTCACATTAGTTATAAAGAACTCATATTCGCCTATTAACTCTCTCAAATCAAAGTAATACTGCGTGCCCCTAGGCAGAAGGTTGGTAGGAGTTAACCATCACACGTCTCTCATACGTCTCCAACATATCTATAATTTTTGATTGTTCCATGCTATTATTTTATCAATCTTGGATGCTTTATATACATTTATATGTTGTTTTATATCATTTGTGAGAACTAAGCTATTAACCAAGTGCCTAGTGCTAGTTGATATTTTCTACGTGTTTTTGGGCTTTCGGGAAATGAGTACCAAATGAAGTCCAAATGTAATGAAACTTTTTGATGGTTTTTTGGACAAAAATTAGACGTGCAAGCTTCAGAAAGAGACCAGAGTCCACATGAGGTGACGCCAAGCCATCAGGGGGCGCCCAGGGGGGTCGTCGCGCCTTGATGGCTTGGGACTACCTCCCTCGGCCTCTTGACCTAATTCTACTCCTATAAATTCCAATATATTAGGAAAACACCATAGAGCCATCCGAAATACTTTTTATGCCGCCACAAGATTTTGTTCTGCCGTGAGCCCATCTGGAGTCCTATTTCGGTGCCCTGTCGTAGGGGGATTGATCATGGAGGCCTCTACATCAACCTTGTTGCTCCCAGGTGATGTGTGATAAGTCTACCGCACACCTACGGGTCCATAGTTAGTACCTATATGGCTATCTCTCTCTCTATGTTCTTCATGCAAAGATCACCATGATTCCCGTGGCGATCTATCTCATGTAATCCTCTTTGCGGTGTGTTTGTTAGGATCCATTGAATTGTAGGTTTATGTTCATATTATTCATGAGAAGTATTTGAGTCATCTCTGAATTATTATATGCATGATTATCATAGCTTCTTATGTCTCTCCTGTCTATTGGTATGGTTTGCCCAACTAGATTGATTTATCCTCATTGGGAATGGTGCGTTGTGATGGGTTCAATCTTGCGGTGCTCAATCCCAGTGATAGAAGGGGACATGACACGTATTGTATTGCTGCCATTATGGTTAAAACGATGGGGGTTCATTCATATTAGTTGTGTTTACTTTGTCTTCATCATGCTTGCTTCAAGCATTACCCCGTTTTTACTTAATACTCTAGATGCATGCTGGATAGCGGTAGATGAGTGGATTAAGAGTAGTAGATGCAGGCAGGAGTCGGTGTACATGCTTATGGACATGATGCCTATATGTGTAACCACGGTCGTGAATACATTTTACATAACTATGCACTTCTCTATCAATTGCCAGACTATAATTTGTTTACCCACTGTATGCTTTCTTCGAGAGAGAAGCCTCTAGCGAAAACTATGACCCACGGGTCTTCATAAATCATATTACGAAAATACTATAAATATTACTGCACTTCTACTTTTGTTATTTTAGTTTATATTTATATTGTCTATCTATCACTACTTATTGCTTCCAAGTAACGGGTTCAAAGGGCTTGACAACTCTGTTTCATGCGTTGGGTGCAAGTGTTTGCTACTCTATTGTGTAGGTGATGAAGGCGGAAATTTGCGTGGTCCTCCTATTGGTTTGATAACCATGGTTCCCACTGAGGGAAATACTTACCTCTATTGTGTTTCATCTCCCCTCCTCTTCAGGGAAAATCCCAATGGAATTTACAAGTAGCAGGAAGAATTTTTGGCGCCATTGTCGGGGAGTATCACCAAATTCTTATCAAGTACCTTCACACAAATTATCATTCACTTGTTCTACTTTTTATTTTTTGTTATCTTAGTTTGCCTAAAAATATCAAAAATATAAAAAATAGTTATACTTGGTAGTTAACTTGTTTGCTTGCTATTATGGCTAGTTCTCCTCCTCATATGCCTTTTCCCCCTTACTTGGGAGAAGGTTCAGAAGTTCTAGATTTTAAATACTTGGGTGATGAATCTTTAATAGAATCTTGGGATAGATCATTTGAAAAAAAATGAGATATAATCCCAAGATTCATATTAAATTACTCCTTCCAAGTTTTTATGTTGGCTTACCTCTACTTCATAGATGGGTCTTGGATTCTATGTTTGAAAGACTTTCTTGGAAATAACGTTTTCGACACTTATGAAAAGATGAAAAGTATGTTTGGGCAAATAAAGATAGAAACCACTGAACCTACCATATTGGTGAGTTACCATCAAACTGGGTTAATAAACGAAAGTAAGGCTACTATGGAAACCAACGTTGGAGGTTTGTTCAACTTCTCTACTAAAATCGATGGGAACATAGTGTCGCAAAATAGGAGACTTGATGCTCTTTGTGCTTTGAAAAGTGAAATGAAAATTATCAACATCAAACTTGACCAATTTATTCATATTATTGATAATGGAAAGGAGAGAAGATTTTTGAAAGGAAATAGATCCCATGCAACCAAGGGCGACAACACTTGAAACTATGCATTATGCCTAGCTAAGGGCATAAAACAATAACGCTTGTTGGGAGGCAACCCAATAATTATATTATTTTTTTGTTTTGTTTTCTGTTATTTTGTGTACACGTGATTAATGCTACTGTAATTATTGTGTTTTTATGTTTAAATTAGTGTTTGTACCAAGTAAAGCCTTTGGGATGACTTGGGTGATTAGTCGATTTGATCATGTGCAAAAACATAAACTTTTATGTCAAGTGCAAAATTTCTGTTATTTTATTGAAATGTGTGTTTGATCTAAGTTTTATACACGGTATTGTTGTAAGAATTCCTCATGATGTACGAATGTTTCATAATTTTCACAATTAAAGAAGTATGGTTCTTGTGCTGATCTTTACGGACTATTCTGTTTTTGCTTGCATAGTTTGCTTGTTTTGATGATGTTATGGATTATATCGGGGGGGGGGGGGTATAAGCATGGAGAAGTTATAATATAGTACCTTATGCGAGAATTAAATCAGAATCAATTTATAACAGCGCCTAAAGTTTAGGATTTGCCTATTATACATAATGGACCTCAAGAGGTTTCTGTTGATTTTTGTGTGTTGAAGTTTTCAAATTTTGGGTGCGATCACGATGGATGAAGGAACAAGGAGTAGCAAGACCCTAAGCTTGGGGATTCCTAAGGCACCCTAAGGTAATATCCTAGGAAGACTCAAGTGTCTAAGATTGGGGATGCCCCGGAAGGCATCCCCTCTTTCGTCTCCATTCCATCCCTTCTTTCGTCTCACTTGAAGCTATATTTTTATTCATCACGTGATATGTGTTTTGCTTGGAGCATCATGTGTTATAGTTTGATTTTGTTTTAGTTTTCCACAATCATTTTTTGCTGGACACAACTATTTGAGAGAGACACATGATTTGTTAGAATACTCAATGTGCTTCACTTATATCTTTTGAGCTAAGCAGTTGCTCTAGTACTTCACTTATATCTTTTTGAGCACAATGGCGTGTAGATTTGATAGAAATATTTGCACTCTTGTTCTTCACTTATATTTGTTTGAGAATCTAATAGGGGGCAACGACAATTTGCATGGGTTATAAAACTAGTCCAAAAAAGGATAGGTATTCAAGGTTGATATAATAAAAACTTTCATGTAGCACACAAAAGAGAAATCATGGGTTCATGATATTAATGTGGTAATATGAGAGGGCGCGCGTACATGGTTCTTGGTTAGTAGAAATATCAATAGCTAAAGGGTGTTATCTTGCTGTTCATCTAAATATTGGTTATGTCATGGTGATGATGTATGAGCATCCTTATTCCTAGTTGAAATTCTAGTGTTGTGCAGGTTGGGGGTACGGGATGGTTAACTCCTACCAACCTCCACCCTAGGGGCATGCGATTAGTGACTTGCTTCAAGAGAGATAATACATATTTACAATAATTATGTGAGTTCTTTATGACTAATCTAAATCCATGGATGGACACACACTCACCTTTCCATATTTGCTAGCCTCTTCGGTATCGTGCATTACCCACTGTCACCTCGAGGATCGGCAAGAATCGGTGTAAATCATCAGTGCATCCAAACCCCGTGACATGATATGCTCTATTGCACATAATCCACCTTATATCTTCCTCAAAACAGCTAACATACCTACATATCATGGCATTTCCATAGCCACTCTGAGATATATTGCCATGCAACTTCCACTGTTACATCACATGACTTGTGTGTTCACCATCATATTACTTTGCATGATCATGTAGGTGACATAGTATTCATGATAGAACCGTCGTTCATCATCATTTACATGTTATGCTATCTCACTACACATCCTGGTACACTGCGAGAGGCATTCATATAGAGTCATCTTGTTTATTATTTTTTCATATCGAGTTGTAAGTAGATAGAAGTGTGACGTTTATCATTATTATAACATTATCTTAGTGTGGAAAGGATGATGGAGACAACGATTCCCCCACAAATCAGGATGAGACTCCGGACAAAAAATAAATAAATAAAAAAATAAAAAAAAGAAAGAGAAAAAGAAGGAAAAGAAAAAAGAAATAAAGAAATAAGTGAGCTAAAAGAGAGAAGCCGCAACGCTACTGCCTCTTTTTTTACACACTTGTGCTTAGTGATAGCACCATGTTTTTCATATAGAGAGTCTCACGTTTTATCATTTTCATATGCTAATGGGAATTTTTCATCATAGAGCTTGACTTGTATATGCCGTTGATGGGCTTCCTCAACTGCTCGAGGTCTTCATGAGAAAGCAAGTTGGGTGCACACCACTTAGCTTCCGTTGAGCTTTCATAAACTTATATCTCCGGTGCATCCATTGCATGGCAATCCCTACTCCTTGAATTAGTATCAATTGATGTGCATCCCCATAGCCCGTTGGTCCGCCGAGTTGATACAAGACTTTCTTCTCCACTTTTCCTCCTTTTATACCTACCACCATATTCTATTCCACCCATATGATATGTCCAAAGTTCATGCTCATGTATTGAGTGAGGTATAAAATGTTGTAGCGCGTTAAAAAGTACAATCCAATTTCCAGTCTTACCACCATGGTGCTTGACATTTGTATTTATGTGGTGAAGATGGAGCCATGCCATGCTAATATGATAAAATGAATGGGAAGTAAACATTCTTGAAGGATAGTATATTTTGAAACTTCATGATTGTGTTACTTATGCTTATGGATATTGCTATGCTGATGCTTATTAATTCATTATTTCTCTATGATCATACGTGAAAAATATTACATGTTAGGTAGCATGTCGCATCAAAAATTCTGTTTTTGTCATTTACCTACTCCAGGACGAGCAGGAATTAATCTTGGGGATGTTGATACGTCTCCAACGTATCTATAAATTTTGATTGTTCCATGCTATTATATTATCAATCTTGGATGCCGTATATGCACTTATATGATGTTTTATATAATTTTTGAAAACTAACCTATTAACCCAATGCCTAGTGCCACCTGTTGTTTTCTGCGTATATTTGGCCTTTCGAGAAATCTGTACCAAACGGATTCCAAATGAAACATAACTTTTTGATGATTTTTTTGAACAAAAAGTAAGACCTGGAAGCTTCAGAGAGAGATCGAGGGCAACACGGGGTGGCGACAAGCCATGAGGGCGTGCCCAGGGGGTGGCCGTTCCCCGATGGCTTGGGACCACCTGCGTCGGCCTCCTAAACTAATTCCACTCCTATAAATTTCAATATATTGGGAAAACACCAAAGAGTCACCCGAAGTACTTTTTCCGCCACGACAAGCATCTGTTCTACCATGATGCCATCTAGAGCCCTATTTTGTTGCCCTTCCAAAGGGGGATCGATCACAAAGGGCTTCTACACCAACCTTGTTGCTCCCATGGTGATGCATGAGTAGTCTACCATAGACGTATGGGTTTGTAGTTAGTACCTAGATGTCTATCTCTCTATCTCTTTATGTTCTTCAATGCAAAGATCACCGCGATTCCCGTTGTGATCTATATTATGTAATCATATTTGTGGTGTGTTTGTTGTGATTCGATGAATTGTGGAATTTGTTCAGATTATTCATGAAAAGTATTTGGGTCATCTTTGAATTCTTATATGCATGATTATGATAGCTTCGTATTTCTCTCTGATCTATCAGTTTGGTTTGGACAACTAGATTGATTTATATTCAGTGAGAGTGGTGAGTCGTGATGGGTTTAATCTTGCATCGCTCAAACCAGTGATAGAAGGGGATATGACACGTATTGTATTTCTGGCATTAAGGATAGAACGATGGGGTTCATTCATGTTAGTTGAGTTTACTTCGCCTATGTCATGTCATCTTGCTTCAAGCATTACTCTGTTTTTTACTTAATACTCTAGATGCATGCTAGATAGCCGTCAATGAGTGGAGTAAAAGTAGTAGACACAGGTAGGAGTCAGTCTAACTGCTTATGGAAGTGATACCTATATGTGTGATGATTGGCATGAATACATATTACATAACCCTATGCTTTTCTATCAATTGTACAACACTAATTCGTTTACCCACCATATGCTTTCTTAGAGATACAAGCCTCTAGCGAAAACTATGCCGTCCGGGTCTTCATAAATCATATTCCAAAAACACTAAAAATATTGCTTCTCTTTAACTTCTGTTATTTTATTATTATTTTCATTATCTATCTAACACTATGTATCGCTTGTAACTAACAAGTTCAAGGGGTTTGACAAACCTCTTGCCCGCATTGGGTGCAAGTGTTTGCTACATTATTGTGTAGGTGCTCGAGACGGGCATTTGTGTGGTCCAACAATTCGTTCTATAACCTTGGTTCTCGCTGAGGGAAAAACTTATCTCTAGTGTGCTAAATGTCCCCTCCTCTTTGGGGAAAATCCTCACACACTTTACAAGCAGCAGACTCCGACACAAACAATATATAGGATTTCATTCCAACATAAGAACACTCACACATCATCATCATGCCATAACCACTATTTAGATGAGTGATTAATAAAATGTTTTACTACCGATATTTCAACTAACAAACACTCATGTATTCATGTCCTTTCATATTACTACATCAATATCATTAACCCACATTTTCTCTTTTTTGTGCTACATGAATTTTTTATTATATCCCCGTTGAATAGCTATCCTTTTTGGACTAGTCTTATAACCCAGCAAATTATCTTGACTTCCTATTAGACTCTCAAACAAATATAATTGAAGACGAGAGTGCAATTATTTCTATAAAATCTACACGCCATCGTTCTCTAAAAGATATAAATGAAGTACTAGAGCAACTGCTTAGCTCGATATAAGTGAAGCACATAGAGTATTCTAATGAATCATGAGGAACACATGTCTATCTCAAATAGGTGTGCCTAGAAAACAATGATTGTGGAAATCTAACACAAAGCAAATTATAATAGATGACACTCCAAGCAAAACACATATCATGTGATGAATAAAAGTGTAGTACTAAGTGATATACCGATGTAATGGAGACAAAAGAGGGGATGCCTTCTCGGGCTTGATGTCTGCTTCCAGTTGCTCAACAATTAGCAATTGTCTTGCAATGGCCCACCAGCGTGTGGGATCACAGTAGTTTTCGAGGGTAGGGTATTCAACCCAAATTTGTTGGTTCGACACGATGGGAGTGAAAGGATATTCTCTAGTATTAGAAGTTGAGTTGTCGGCTCAACCACACCTGAAAGATTAGTATCTGCAAGTAGGATATAAGCAGCAAAGGTAGTATGATAGCAACGGTGCTAGGAAAGTGTCCGTTGACGACAGATTATTCCTAACTGAAGTATCAATGGCGCCAGTAAAGTATTGTAGGAGGTAGTAGCAGTGTAACAAGTAACAACACTGGCAAGGAACAACAATAGTGACAGCAGTAGCAAGTAGCAGCAATAGCAAGTAACAGTAACAACAAGTAACAGTAGTGGCAGCAGCAGCTGGACAAAGCAAGTAACAATAGCAGCAAGTAACAGTAGCAGCAACAATAGTAATAGCAGCAGAGCAAAGCAAGTAACACCAGCAGCAAGTAACAATAGCAGTGGCACAAACTCGTAGGCAATGGACCGGTGATTTGTTGGATGACATTCATCATGCAATAGTTATAACACGGAGAGATATGTGGCTAGCTCCCGTTCGTCAATGTGATGTAGGCATGCATTCCGTGTGTAGTCATACGTGCTTAGGGAAAAGAACTTGCATGACATCTATTGTCCATCCCTCCCGTGGCAGCGGGGTCCAAATGGATAGTACGGGATATTAAGGTTCTCCTTTTAATAAAGAACCGGACCAACACTTTAGCACTTGGTGAACACATGAACTCCTCAAACTATGGTCATCACCGGGAGTGGTTCCGGTTATTGTCACTCCGGGGTTGCCGGATCATAACACATAGTAGGTAACTACAACTTGCAAGATCGGATCTAAAACACACATATATTGGTGACAACATAATAATTTCAGATCTGAATTCATGGCACTCGGGGCCTAGTGACAAGCATTAAGCATGGCAAAGTAGAAGCAACATCAATCTGAGAACATAGTGGATACTAGGGATCAATCCCCGTCAAAACTAACTCGATTACATGATAGATCTCATCCTACTCATCACTGCCCAGCGAGCCTACGAATAGATTACTCACAAATGATGAAGAGCTTCATGGAATTGGAGAGGGAAGAAGGTTGATGATGACGATGGCGACGATCTCCTTGATCCGGAGCCCAAAACGGACTCCAGATCTGCCCTCCAGGGCAAGAACGGGATGTGGCGGCGCCTCTGGATCGTGAAACGCGATGAACTCTTCTCTCTTGATTTTTTCCGGAATGAAAGGGAATAAATAACGCTGGAATTGGGGGCGGCAGAGCCACGTGGGCCCCACAAGCCTGGTAGCCGCGACCAGGGGGGAGGCCGCGGCTACATGGCTTGTGGCCCACTAGCCCGTCCCCTCCGATGGATATTTGCGCAAGTATTTTTCATATTTTCTAGAAATATTCTCCGTAAATTTTCAGGACGTTCCGAGAACTTTCATTTCTGCACAAAAACAACACCATGGCAATTCTGCTGAAAACAACGTCAGTCCGGGTTAGTTCCATTCAAATCATGCAAATTAGAGTCCAAAACAAGGGCAAAAGAGTTTGGAAAAGTAGATACGATGGAGACGTATCAACTCCCCCAAGCTTAAAACCTTGCTTGTCCTCAAGCAACCCAGTTGACAAACTGAAATAGAAAGAAAAACTTTGACAAACTCTGTTTGATCTTGTTGTTGCAACTATGTCTAACTTCATAACTAGAATTTCAGCAAGATGACAAGTTAACCACATAAGCAAGTGACACAAAGGTCTCACGGTAAACTAATATCAATGGCATAATCAGCTAGCTAGCAAATAATAATGAGTTTCAGATACCAAAAATTCAATCAAAACAAGCATGAAGCAATATGAATAGGTGGCATCTCGCTAGCTCTTTCTGAAACCGCAAAACATAAATGCAGAACACTTACAAAGATCAAGGGCTGACTAAACATTGTAATTCATAGCAACGAAGATCCAGTCATAGTCATACTCAATATCAATCAAAAGCAAAGCATAAAACGACAGAGGTGCTCTCTAATTGGTGCTTATATAAGAAGAGGATGACTCAACAGGAAAATAAATAGACATGCCCTTCGGAGAGGGAAGCATTGATTTGCAGAGGTGCCAGAGCTCAAGCTTTGAAAACAAAGATAATAATTTTGGGTGGCATGCTTTCATTGTCAACGCAATGACCAAGAGTTCTCAATATCTTCCATGCTACTCATGCTATAGGCGGTTCCCAAACAGAAAAGTGAAGTTTTAACTCCCCCACCATCAATCAATCACACTCCACAGCTAGCCGAATCCTCGGGTACCGTTCATACTAACATCAATCCGGGGGGAGTCTTGTTTTACAGTTATGTTTTCGATTTAAGCATGGAACTGCGCATTCCAATTACCGGCCCCTTTCTCGTGAATGACAGTGAATAAACACATGTCGAGGATAACACGCCTAACATGGAAGATACCAATAGCCCCTTGTCACCACATGAGTGGTTCGGGCATGCAAAACAAATTATTTCTTGAAGGTTTAGAGAATGGCTCATGCAAATTTACTTGGAACGACAGGTAGATACCTCAAATAGGTAGGTATGGTGGACTCTCATGGAAAAACTTTTGGGTTTATGGAAGTGAATGCACAAGCAGTATTCCGCTTAGTACAAGTGAAGGCTAGCAAAAGACTGGAAAGTGACCAACTAGAGAACGACAACAGTCATCAAGATGCAATGAGTTTGACTAACATTGAGTGCAAGCATGAGCATGATATAAATCACCATGAACACGAACATCATAGAGGCTATGTTGATTTTGTTTCAACTACATGCATGAACATGCGCCAAGTCAAGCCACTTGAATCATTCAAAGGAGAATACCATCCTATCGTACTACATCATAGTGATCTCAAAATCTATGTTGGCATTCAAGACAAACCATTATAAGCTCCTAGCTAATTAAGCATGGCATCAGAAACTATGATCTCTAAGTTGTCATTGCAAACATGGTTCTCTCTCAACAAAGCTGAAACTGGGACGACAAGCTAGTCATATTTACAAAAACAAAATAGATAGAGTTCATACCAGCTTTTCCAGTCTCAATCACTTCATCATATATCATCATTATTGCCTTTCACTTGCACGATCGAACGATGTGAACAATAATAAGAGTGCTCGTGCATTAGACTAAGCTGAATCTGCAGGCAAACACAAAGGATAAGACAAAGTAATATGGCTCTTTAACAAATGAACAGGTATGCATGCGAGAGCCACTAAACATTGTAACCATGGTCTTCTACCTCGACTCACAGAAAAATAAAACTATTTACACGGGAAAGCTCCCAACAAGCAAAAGAAGAAAGGAAAATCTTTTTGGGTTTTCTCAAAAGGACACAAAACAAGAAAACAAGAAAACGAAAATAAACTAGCATGGATGATACAGTGGCAAAGTGTGAACACCGGCTAACAAAGTGAAAGCATAAGCAAGAACGTAAAGTCGGTGAGAACACGTACTCCCCCAAGCTTAGGCTTTTGGCCTAGCTTGGTCTACTCCCAAGGTGAGTAGTAACCGTCTGGAACCTCCGGAGTGGACTGAGGGTGCCACTGCTATGCGAGCTCCTCCGGCTCCCACTGATAAACTGGTGCCTGGTACTCGACTGGTGGCTCAGGCGCGGTCACCTGTGGTTGGGCTAGGCCCCAATACGTGTAGATTTCCGAGGGCATAATAATGTACCTGCCTGCATAAAGGTTGAACAAAGAAGGAGCAGGCAAAGTAATGGTCTCTTGAGTACCCTGACTAAATACCAGGTTATAAATCATCCATCTACTAGCATCTCTATCCAGAAAATCATGGCGAACCATGTTGTCATAATCCAGATATTTCTCAGGAAGAAGCATTTCTTCTTCCTCCTCCAGTCTAACGGGTATCTCAAAGTGTCTGGCAAGACGGGTAGCATAGATACCTCCATAGTCGACACCTTTGGAACCGTTTGTGTTCAACCGCTGAGCTACTATAGCACCTAGGCTATAAGTTTTATTGTTATACAGACCTTCGCGTAAAACCGCAAGGTCTGGAGAGCTAAGTGATCCAGCCTCCCCACGGCCAATCAAACATATTCCCACAAATAATGAGAAGTACCGAAGCACAGGAAAATGTATGCTAGCAATTCTAGCGCGAGACACTCCTCTCTCCTCTCCAACAAAAATAGTATCTATGAAAGCCTCCAAGTCCCGTGGACGAGGATCATGAATATCCCCAACATAAGGTAATTTGCACACATTTCAAAAATCCGATAGTGTCATGCACTGGGGGATATCGTATAACATGAACTCAACCATAGGAGGATTCTTCCTCGGATAAAAGTTGAAGCTTTGAACGAACATATTGGTGAGGAGGAGGTATTGTGGGCACTTATCTTCAAAGAACGCGGTAAGACCTGCGTTCTCCACCAAGTAATAAAAGTCTTCATAAAGCCCAGCGGCACGCAAAAATTCATCACTTGGCCACTCGCACGCTCGAACTTCCGTGACTCGAGGAACCACGTACTTGGGGTGGTTCTTCTCATCCTGCTTGGGGTTACGGCTTGAAGAGCCTCTCAAGACCCTCCTCATCTTTTCCCTTTTCTAACTCTGAAAAATTCTGAAATTTTTAGAGACTTCGAAAGAAAAGTGAGTAAGGATTAACCCAACTCGTAGCAACTACTCCTACTAGTGCCTAGAGACCGTATCACGCACTAAAACTACTTGGGACTAGCTAAAACCAACATTTCAAGCTCAAGAACAGGGTCACCAAGGTAGCAAGAATACGCAAAGGATAAAGCACTAGAGTAGAAACTAATTGGACCAATGGAGGAGTCACTTACCAAGGAGTAATTTCCCCAAAACGGTTCGGAGAATGGTGCTTTGATCAAGGAGATCGAAAATCACAGCCAAATGAGCAAGAACACGGGTTTGAGCTGCGAAACGATTTTTTCTGGAGGTAGAAGAAGAGGATGGGAGCTGGAATGAGTGGAGGGGGTCCCTGTGGGCCCCACAAGCTTGGTAGCCGCGGCTAGGGGGAGGCCGTGGCTACAGGGCTTGTGGCCCACTGGTGTGGCCCCCAGGCCAGCTCTCAGTCCTAGTATTTTTCAAAAAATGCAAAAAATCATATTTGATTTTCAGGACCATCGGAGAACTTTTATTTTCGGGGTACTTTTCTCCGGGATGCTAAAACAGAAAACAGGAAAAACTAAACTAAATCTATCATTTTTCTTCTAAGCAACAGAAAGTGAAAGCTTAAAACAGAGGTATGTGACTCCTTGATTCATCCATTTCATGGTCATCGAAAGAAATCCGTCAATGGGGTTGATCAAATCCTCATGACAACAAATTTTCAAATCGCAAAAGGAAACGGAGAATTGTCGAATAGCCACTAAGTCACCTCAATGGGGACATGAATCTCCCGAACAAGCAAATCATACTTCATCTTAACACGAGGAATAGGGCATTCAAAGCTCCCAATAAGAATCGATGAAGTTTTTTCGATAGCATTGATGCAATGTACTTGATATCGTTTCTTCGGAAAGTGCACTGTATGCTCATTACCATTGACATGGAAGGTGACATTACCTTTGCTGCATATAACAGCCCTTGCGGTGTTTAAGAACGGTCTTCCAAGAATGATCGCCATGGCATCATCCTTAGGAATATCCAGGATAACAAAGTCCGTCAAGATAGTAACGTTAGCAACCACAACAGGCACATCCTTGCAAATGCCGACAGGGAAAGCAGTTGATTTGTCGGCCATTTGCAGAGAAATTTTGGTGGGTGTCAACTTATCCAGTTCAAGTCTACGATAAAGAGAGAGAGGCATAACACTAACACCGGCTCCAAGGTCACATAAGGCAGTTCTTACGTAGTTTCCTTTAATGGAGCAAGGTATAGTGGGCACTCCGGGATCACCAAGTTTCTTAGGAGTTCCAACTTTGAAAGTATAATTGGCAAGCATGGTGGAGATCTCAAGATCTGGTATCTTCCGTTTATTAGTCACGATATCTTTCATGTACTTGGCATATGGAGACATTTTGAGCATATCAATTAACCGCATCTGCAGAAAGACGAGTCTCAACATTTCAATAAAGCGCTCAAAATCCTCATCATCCTTTTTCTTGGATGGCTTAGGAGGAAAGGGCATGGGTCTGTGAACCCATGGCTCCCTTTCTTTACCATGCTTCCTAGCAGTGAAGTCATTCTTATCGTATCTCTTAGGTTGTGGGTTATCAGGATTAACCGTATGTTCAATCTCCACATCCTTATCATTGCTAGGTTGAGCATTATTATGAACATCGCTGTCCATATTGTCACCAGGTTCATGTTCATCACCAGATTGTGTTTCTGCATCAGACGCAGAAATATCATTTGGTTCTTCAGGTGTGACAGTATTTGGTGAACTGACATGTAGGTTTCTATCATCCTTCTTCTTATTCTTAGGATGACTGGGTGTATCAGCATTAATTCCTTGAGAATTTTGATCAATTCTCTTAGGATGGCCTTCAGGATACAAAGGTTCCTGAGTCATTTTGCCTCCTCTAGTAATGACTCTGACAGAGTTGTCATTTAACTCATTGAGCAAGTCATTCTGAGCTTTAAGTACTTGTTCTACCTGAGTAGTAATCATAGAGGCATGTTTACTCAGAAGCTTCAGATCATTGACATTTCTGTCTACACAAGCACTTAAATGACTAAGCATACGAGTACTTTGTTCCAATTGTCTGCTAACATAATCATTGAAACTCTGTTGTTTGGCAACAAAGTTGTCAAATTCATCAAAGCATAGGCTAGCAGGTTTTTCAAAAGGAATATCACTCTCATTGAATCTACGCAGAGAATTCACCTCTACTACTTGTATCGGGTTATCGAGACCATGGATCTCTTTGATGGGCGGTAGATTTTTGACTTCTTCAGATCTAAGGTCTTTCTCTTGCATAGATTTCTTGGCTTCTTGCATATCTTCGGGACTGAGAAATAGAATACCTCTTTTATTAGGAGTTGGCTTAGGAGGTGGTTCGGGAATAGTCCAAGTATTATCGTTGATCAAGATGTTATTCAGTAGAATCTCAGCTTGTTCTATAGTTCGTTCCCTAAAAACACAATTGACACAACTATCTAGGTGGTCTCTAGAAGCATCGGTAAGTCCGTTATAGAAGATATCAAGTATATATATCGTTCTTCTTAAGAGGGTGATCAGGCAAAGCATTCTGTAGCTGGATGAGCCTCCCCCAAGCTTGTGGGAGACTCTCTTCATTGAGTTGAGCAAAGTTGGATATTTCCTGTAAGGCAACTTGCTTCTTATGGGCAGGGAAATATTTCTCACAAAAGTAATAGACCATATCCTGGGGACTACTCACACATCGAGGAGCAAGAGAAGTGAACCAAGCTTTAGCGTCATCCTTTAGAGAGAAAGGAAATAGCTTAAGGATATAGTAGTAGCGGATCTTCTCCTCACTAGTGAAAAGGGTGGCTATATTGTGTAGTTTGGTAAGATGGGCTACGACCGTCTCAGACTCATAACCGTGGAAAGGATCAGATTCGACTAGAGAGATTATCTCAGGGTCGACTGAGAATTCATAATCCTCATCGGTGATAAAGATAGGTGAAGTGGCAAACTTCGGGTCGAATTTCATCCCATCTTTCAGAGATTTTTCCTTCCACTTGAGAAGTAATTTCTCAGTGTCATAGGCATCCTTACACGCAAGAAAATCCTCAGCTATCTCTCCCTCCATAACATAACCCTCAGGTATATCGGGCAATTCATATCTAGGAGAGCTAGATCTAGCAGGAGCAAAAGCAGGTTCTATCTCAATAGTATCGACAGTTTCAGAAGCATCACGAGCATTGGCAGTAACTCTAGCAATATGAGCATCAAGGAATACCCCTAGTGGCATATCAGGCAAAGTAGTATCTCTAGCAGTATCAAGCATAGCATCATCAGGAAAAATAGCATCTCTAGCATCATCAGGCAAAGCAGTATCAAGCATAGCATCATGGATAGCAGTATCAGGCATAGCATCTCTAGCAGTATCAGGCATAACATCTCTAGCAGTATCAGGCATAGTAGCATCATAAGCATCATCAATAGCAGTAGCATCTCTAGCATCATCTAGCACAAGCGACATATCAAGATTTCTAGTAGGAGGTGGTGTCGTAAACTTACTCATAACTGAAGGTGAATCAAGTGCAGAGCTAGATGGCAGTTCCTTACCTCCCCTCGTAGTTGGGGCCAAGACTTTGGTTCTTGGATCTTTCAGATTCTTCATAGTGATCAGCAGATATAAATCCCAAGTGACTCAGAGAATATAGCTATCCCTCCCCGGGAAGGGCGCCAGAAAAGAGCTGCTTCCAGTTGCTCAACAATTAGCAATCGTCTTGCAACGGCCCACCAGCGTGTGGGATCACGTCAGTTTTTGAGGGTAGAATATTCAACCCAAATTTGTTGGTTCGACACGATGGGAGTGAAAGGATATGCTCCAGTATTAGCAGTTGAGTTGTCAGCTCAACCACACTTGAAAGATTAGTATCTGCAAGCAGGATATAAGTAGCAAAGTGTTGGAAATATGCCCTAGAGGCAATAATAAAATGGTTATTATCATATTTCCTTGTTCATGATAATCGTCTATTGTTCATGCTATAATTGTATTAACAGGAAACATTAATACATGTGTGAATAAATAGATCACAAAGTGTCCCTAGCAAGCCTCTAGTTGGCTAGCTCGTTAGTCAATAGATGATCTTGGTTTCCTAATCATGGGCATTAGATCTCATTGATAACGGGATCACATCATTAGGAGAATGATGTGATGGACAAGACCCAATCCTAAGCATAGCACTAGATCATATTGTTCGTATGCTAAAGCTTTTCTAATGTCAACTATCTTTTCCTTCGACCGTGAGATTGTGCAACTCCCGGATACTGTAGGAGTGCTTTGGGTGTATCAAACGTCACAATGTAACTGGGTGACTATAAAGGTGCACTACGGGTACTTCCAAAAGTGTCTGTTGGGTTGGTACTAATCGAGATCGGGATTTGTCACTCCGTGTGACGGAGAGGTATCTCTGGGCCCACTCGGTAGAACATCATCATGAGCTCAATGTGACTAAGGAGTTAGTCACACGATGACGTGCTACGTAACGAGTAAAGAGACTTACCGGTAACGAGATTGAACAAGGTATTGGTATACCGACGATCGAATCTCGGGCAAGTTCTATACCGATAGACAAAGGGAATTTTGTACGGGATTGATTGAATCCTTTATGGGTATCCAGACCCCGCCGATGCTTATTGGCCAGAGAGGTGTCTCGGTCATGTCTGCCTGTCTCCTGAACCCGTAGGGTCTACACATTTAAGGTTCGGTGACGCTAGAGTTACAGGGAATTGTTATACGAGGTTACTGAAAGTTGTTCGGAGTCCCGGATGAGATCCCGGACGTCACGAGGAGCTCCGGAATGGTCCGGAGGTAAAGATTGAGATATAGGACGGATGGTTTCGGACACCAGAAGTGTTTCGGGCATCATCGATAACGTACCGGGACCACCGGAGGTGGTCCCGGGGGTCCACCGAAGGGGGGCAACGACCCCGGGAGGTAAGATGGGCCAAGTGGGGGAGGGAACCAGCCCCTAGGTGGGCTGGTGCGCCTCCTCACTCAGCCCAATGCGCAGGGGAGAGAAAAGGGGGGGGGCAAACCCTAAGCCAGGTGGGCCTAAGGCCCACCAGGGGTGCGCCACACCCCTCCTCCCCCCCTTGGCTGCCGCACCAGCCCCATCTAGGGCTGCCCCCCCAGGAAGGGGAAACCCTCAAGGGGACGCAGCCCCTCCCTTCCCCTATATATACCAGGCACTTTTGGCCATTGGGAGATAGACTTCTCCCTCTCCCTCGGCGCAGCCCTGCCCTTCTTCCTCCTCCTCTCTATCGGTGCTTGGCGAAGCCCTGCCGAGAGACCTCGTTTCTCCATCGACAGCATGCTGTCGTGCTGCTGGAGTTCTTCCCCAACCTCTCCCTCCTCCTTGCTGGATCAAGGTGCGGGAGACGTCACCGAGCTGCACGTGTGTTGAACGCGGAGGTGTTGTAGTTCGGCACTAGATCGGAATCGCTGCGAGTACGACTCCATCAACCGCGTTCTAGCAACGCTTCCGGTTAGCGATATTCAAAGGTATGAAGATGCTCTTACCCCTCTCTCGTTGCTGGTCTCTCCATAGGAAGATCTGAATATGCGTAGGAAAATTTTGAATTTATGCTACGTTACCCAACAGTGGCATCCGAGCCAGGTTTTCTATGTGTAGATTCTATGCACGAGTAGAACACAAAAGTTGTGGGCGATGATTTGTCAATATGCTTGCCGCTACTAGTCTTATTCTTTTCCGGCGGTATTGTGGGATGAAGCAGCCCGGACCGACTTTACACGTACGCTTGCGTGAGACTGGTTCCACCGACAGACATGCACACCGTGCATAAAGGTGGCTAGCGGGTGTCTGTCTCTCCTACTCTAGTCGGATTGGATTTGATGAAAAGGGTCCTTATGAAGGGTAAATAGCTTTGGCATATCATCGTTGTGGCTGTCACGTAGGTAAGAAGGAGTTCTTGCTAGAAACCCAAATCAGCCACGTAAAACTTGCAACAACAATTAGAGGACGTCTAATTTTTTTTGCAGGGTTTGACATGTGATGTGATATGGCCAAAGTTGTGATGTTGCATGTATGATGTATGAGATGATCATGTTATTGTAATAGGTTTCACGACTTGCATGTCGATGAGTATGACAACCGGCAGGAGCCATAGGAGTTGTCTTAATTTATTGTATGAGATTCAACGCCATGTGCTTACTACTTTTACTTCATTGCTAACGGTTAGCTATAGTTGTAGTGATAGTAGTAGTTGGCGTGACGACTTCACGGAGACACGATGATGGAGATCATGATGATGGAGATCATGGTGTCATGCCGGTGACGATGATGATCATGCGATGCCTGAAGATGGAGATCGAAAGGGCAAAGATGATAATGGCCATATCATGTCACTATATGATTGCATTGTGATGTTTATCATGTTTTTCATCTTATTGCTTAGAACGACGGTAGCATAATAAGATGATCCCTCTTAAAATTTTTAGAACGTATTCCCCTAAGTGTGCACCGTTGCGAAGGTTCGTTTTCTCGAAGCACCACGTGATGATCGGGTGTGATAGATTCTAACGTTCGCATACAAATGGTGTAAGACAGATTTACACACGCGAAACACCTAGGTTGACTCGACGAGCTTAGCATGTACAGACATGACCTCGAATACAAGAGACCGAAAGGTCGAACATGAGTCTTATGGTTGAATACGATCAGCATGAAGTTGCTCACCATGGTGACTAGTCCGTCTCACGTGATGATCGGACACGGGTTAGTCAACATGGATCATGTATCACTTAGATGACTAGAGGGATGTCGATTTAAGTGGGAGTTCATACTTAATTTTATTAAATGAACTTAATTGTCATGAACTTAGTCTAAAAGTTGTCTTTATAAATATAGTAGATGGCCAACGTCAACCTCAATTTCAACGCATTCCTAGAGAAAAACAAGCTGAAAGATGATGGTAGCAACTATGCGGACTGGGTTCGCAACTTGAAGCTCATCCTTGAAGCAGCTAAAAAGGCTTATGTCCTTGATGCGCCGCTAGGTGACCCTCCCGCTCCCGCAGCAACCCAGGACTTTCTGAACGTCTGGAAAACGCGGAGTGATGACTACTCTCTGGTTAGGTGTGGCATGTTATACAGTTTAGAAACAGGGCTCCAAAGGCGTTTTGAGCAACACAGAGCATATGAGATGTTCCAGGAGCTGAAGCTAGTTTTTCAAGCTCATGCCCGTGTCGAGAGATATGAAGTCTCCGACAAGTTCTTTAGCTGTAAGATGGAGGAAAACAGTTCTGTCAGTGAGCACATACTCAAAATGTCTGGGTTACACGGTCGTCTGACTTCACTTGGAGTCGAACTTCCGGATGATGCTATAATTGACACAATCCTCCAGTCTCTCCCACCAAGCTACAAAGGCTTTGTGCTTAACTACAACATGCAAGGGATGGAGAAGACCATTCCCGAGTTGTACTCGATGCTCAAGTCTGCTGAAGTAGAAATCAAGAAAGAGCATCAAGTGTTGATGGTCAACAAGACCACTAGTTTCAAGAAAGGCAAGGGTAAGAAGAACTTCAAGAAAGACAGCAAAGCTGTTGCCGCACCCGGTAAGCCAGATGTCAGGAAGAAGAAAAAGAATGGACCCAAGCCTGAGACTGAGTGCTTCTATTGCAAGGGAAAGGGTCACTGGAAGCGGAACTGCCCCACATACTTAGCGGACAAGAAGGCCGACAACGTTAAAGGTATATGTGATATACATGGTATTGATGTGTACCTTACCAGCGCTCGTAGTAGCTCCTGGGTATTTGATACCAATGTTGTTGCTCACATTTGCAACTCAAAGCAGGAACTGCGGAATAAGCGGAGACTGGCCAAGGACGAGGTGACGATGCGCGTCACGAATGGTTCAAAGGTCGATGTGATCGCTGTCGGCACGCTACCTCTACATCTACCATCGGGATTAGTCTTAAACCTTAATAATTGTTATTTAGTACCAGCTTTAAGCATGAACATTGTATCAGGGTCTTGCCTAATGCGAGACGGCTACTCATTTAAGTCAGAGAATAATGGTTGTTCTATTTATATGAGTGATATGTTTTATGGTCGTGCTCCGCTGGTGAATGCTTTATTCTTGATGAATCTCGATCCTGATGTCACACATATTCATAGTGTGAGTACCAAAAGATGTAAAGTTGATAATGATAGTCCCACATACTTGTGGCACTGCCGCCTTGGTCATATCGGCGTTAAGCGCATGAAGAAGCTCCATACTGATGGACTATTAGAGTCTCTTGATTTTGAATCATTTGACACATGCGAACCGTGACTCATGGGCAAGATGACTAAGACTCCATTCTCAGGTATAATGGAGAGAGCAACCGACTTATTGGAAATAATACATACTGATGTGTGTGGTCCAATGAACGTTGAAGCTCGCGGTGGCTATCGTTATGTTATCACTCTCACCGATGATTTGAGTAGGTATGGGTATATCTATTTGATGAAGCACAAATCTGAGACATTTGAAAAGTTCAAGGAATTTCAGAGTGAGGTCGAGAATCAACGTGACAGAAAAATCAAGTGTCTACGATCTGATCGTGGAGGAGAATATTTGAGTCACGAGTTTGGCACACACCTATGGAAGTGTGGAATCGTTTCACAACTGACGCCGCCTGGCACACCGCAACGCAACAGAGTGTTTGAACATCGTAATCGCACTTTATTAGATATGGTACGATCTATGATGTCTCTTACCGACTTACCGCTATCATTTTGGGGATACGCATTAGAAACTGCATCATTCACTTTAAATAGGGCACCGTCTAAATCCGTTGAGACGACACCGTATGAACTATGGTTTGGCAAGAAACCTAAGTTGTCGTTTCTTAAAGTTTGGGGCTGCGATGCTTATGTGAAGAAACTTCAACCAGAAAAGCTCGAACCCAAACCGGAGAAATGCGTATTCATAGGATACCCTAAGGAAACTATTGGGTATACCTTCTATCTTAGATCCGAAGGTAAAACCTTTGTTGCCAAGAACGGATCCTTTCTAGAGAAAGAGTTTCTCTCGAAATAAGTAAGTGGTAGGAAAGTAGAACTTGATGAGGTAATTACACCCCCTCTCGAACAGGATAGTAGCACAGCGCGGGAAGTTGTTCTTGTGGTGCCTACACCAACTAAAGAGGAAGTTAATGATGATGATCATGAAGCTTCGGATCAAGTTACTACTGAACCGCGAAGGTCCACAAGGGCACGCTCCGCACCAGAGTGGTATGACAACCCTGTGATGGAAATCATGTTGTTAGACCACGGTGAACCTTCGAACTATGAAGAAGCGATGGCGGGCCCGGATTCCAACAAATGGCTTGAAGCTATGAAATCCGAGATAGGATCCATGTATGAGAACAAAGTATGGACTTTGGTGGACTTGCCCGATGACCGGCGAGCCATAGAAAATAAATGGATCTTCAAGAAGAAGACTGATGCAAACAGTAATGTAACCGTTTACAAATCTCGACTTGTCGCAAAGGGTTTTCGACAAATTCAAGGAGTTGACTACGAAGAGACTTTCGCTCCCGTAGCAAAGCTGAAATCAGTCCGAATCATGTTAGCAATTGCCGCCTTTTATGATTATGAAATTTGGCAAATGGACGTCAAAACAGCGTTCCTTAACGGGAACCTTAAGGAAGAGTTGTATATGATGCAACCAGAAGGTTTTGTTGACCCTAAGGGTGCTAACAAAGTGTGCAAGCTCCAGCGCTCCATCTATGGGCTGGTGCAAGCATCTCGGAGTTGGAACATTCGCTTTAATGAGGTGATTAAAGCGTTTGGGTTCATACAGGTTTACGGAGAAGCCTGTCTGTACAAGAAAGTGAGTGGGAGCTCTGTAGCTTTCCTCATACTGTATGTGGATGACATATTATTGATGGGGAACAATACAAAAATGTTGGAGAGCATAAAGGCCTATTTGAACAAGAGTTTTTCAATGAAGGACCTTGGAGAAGTTGCATACATATTAGGCATCAAGATCTATATAGATAGATCAAGACGCCTCATAGGTCTTTCGCAAAGTACATACCTTGACAAGATATTGAAGAAGTTCAATATGGAAAACTCAAAGAAAGGGTTCTTGCCAGTTTTGCAAGGTATGAGATTGAGTAAGACTCAGTTGCCGACCACGGCAGCAGAAAGAGAGAAGATGAGTTATGTCCCCTACGCTTCAGCCGTGGGATCTCTAATGTATGCTATGCTGTGTACCAGACCTGATATAAACCTTGCCATAAGTTTGGTAGGGAGGTACCAAAGTGATCCCGGTATGGAACACTAGACAGCGGTCAAGAATATCCTTAAGTACCTGAAAAGGACTAAGGAAATGTTTCTCGTTTATGGAGGTGACGAAGAGCTCGTCGTAAAGGGTTACGTCGACACTAGCTTCGACACAAATCCGGATGACTCTAAGTCACAGACCGGATACGTATATGTGTTGAATGGTGGGGCAGTGAGCTGGTGCAGCAACAAGCAAGAAGTCGGGGTAGCATCTACATGTGAAGCGGAGTACATAGCTGCTTCAGAAGCAGCTCATGAAGGAATTTGGATGAAGGAGCTCATCACCGACCTTGGAGTGGTTCCAAGCGCGTCGGGTCCAATGCCACTGTTCTGTGATAACACTGGGCCATTACCATAGCCAAGGAGCCCAGGTTTCACCGAAAGACGAAGCACATTAAACGCCGCTACAACTCCATCCAGGGCCATGTCCAGAGTGGAGTGATAGATATTTGTAAAGTACACACGGATCTGAATGTTGCAGACCCGTTGACTAAACCTCTTCCACGAGCAAAACATGATCAACACCATAATGATATGGGTGTTCGATACATCACACTGTAACTAGATTATTGACTCTAGTGCAAGTGGGAGACTGTTGGAAATATGCCCTAGAGGCAATAATAAAATGGTTATTATCATATTTCCTTGTTCATGATAATCGTCTATTGTTCATGCTATAATTGTATTAACAGGAAATAGTAATACATGTGTGAATAAATAGATCACAAAGTGTCCCTAGCAAGCCTCTAGTTGGCTAGCTCGTTAGTCAATAGATGATCATGGTTTCCTGATCATGGGCATTAGATGTCATTGATAACGGGATCACATCATTAGGAGAATGATGTGATGGACAAGACCCAATCATAAACATAGCACTAGATCGTATTGTTCGTATGCTAAAGCTTTTCTAATGTCAAGTATATTTTCTTTCCACCGTGAGATTGTGCAACTCCCGGATACCGTAGGAGTGCTTTGGGTGTATCAAAGGTCACAACGTAACTGGGTGACTATAAAGGTGCACTACGGGTACCTCTGAAAGTGTGTGTTGGGTTGGTACGAATCGAGATCGGGATTTGTCACTCCATGTGACGGAGAGGTATCTCTGGGCCCACTCGGTAGAACATCATCATGAGCTCAATGTGACTAAGGAGTTAGTCACACGATGACGTGTTACGGAACGAGTAAACAGACTTACCGGTAACGATATTGAACAAGGTATTGGTATACCGACGATCGAATCTTGGGCAAGTTCTATACCGACAGACAAAGGGAATTGTATACGGGATTGATTGAATCCTTGACATCGTGGTTCATCCGATGAGATCATCGTGGAGAAAGTGGGAGCCACCATGGGTATCCAGACCCCGCCGATGCTTATTGGCCAGAGAGGTGTCTCGGTCATGTCTGCCTGTCTCCCGAACCCGTAGGGTCTACACACTTAAGGTTCGGTGATGCTAGGGTTATAGGGAATTGTTATACGAGGTTACCGAAAGTTGTTTGGAGTCCCGGATGAGATCCCGGACGTCACGAGGAGCTCCGGAATGGTCCAGAGGTAAAGATTGATATATAGGACGGATGGTTTCGGACACCGAACGTGTTTCGGGCATCACCGGTAACATACCGGGACCACCGGGACCACCGGAGGTGGCCCCGGGGGTCCACCGAAGGGGGGCAACAACCCCGGGAGGTAAGATGGGCCAAGTGGAGGAGGAAACCAGCCCCTAGGTGGGCTGGTGCGCCTCCCCACTCAGCCCAATGCGAAGGGGAGAGAAAAGGGGGGGGGAACCCTAAGCCAGGTGGGCCTAAGGCCCACCAGGGGTGCGCCACACACCTCCTCCCCCCTTGGCCGCCGCACCAGCTCCATCTAGGGCTGCCCCCCCAGGAAGGGTTAACCATCAAGGGCGCGCAGCCCCTCCCTTCCCCTATATATACCGGGCACTTTTGGCCATTGGGAGATAGACTTCTCCCTCTCCCTCGGCGCAGCCCTACCCTTCTTCCTCCTCCTCTCTGCGGGTGCTTGGCGAAGCCCTACCGGGAGACCTCGTTTCTCCATCGACAGCATGCCGTCGTGCTTCTGGAGTTCTTCCCCAACCTCTCCCTCCTCCTTGCTGGATCAAGGTGCTGGAGACGTCACCGGGCTGCACGTGTGTTGAACGCAGAGGTGCCGTAGTTCGGCACTAGATCGGAATCGCTGCGAGTACGACTCCATCAACCGCGTTCTAGCAACGCTTCCGCTTAGCGATCTTCAAAGGTATGAAGATGCTCTTACCCATCTCTCGTTGCTGGTCTCTCCATAGGAAGATCTTAATATGCGTAGGAAAATTTTGAATTTATGCTACGTTACCCAACACAAAGGTAGTATGATAGCAACGGTGCTAGGAAAGTATATGTTGATGGCAGATTATTCCTAACTGAAGTATCAATGGCGCCAGTAAAGTATTGTAGCAGGTAGTAGCAGTGTAATGAGTAACATCATTGGCAAGGAACAACAATAGTGATAGTAGTGGCAAGGAACAGCAATAGTGATAGAAGTAGCTAGTAACAGCAACATCAAGTAATAGTAGTGGCAGCAGTAGCAGGACAAAGCAAGTAACAATAGCAGCAAGTAACAGTAGTAGCAACAGTAGTAACAGCAGCAGAGCAAAGCAAGTAACAGCAGCAGCAAGTAACAATAGCAGTGGGACAAACTCGTAGGCAATGGATCGGTGATTTGTTGGATGACATTCATCATGCAACAGTTATAACACAGAGAGATATGTGGCTAGCTCCCGTTCGTCAATGTGATGTAGGCATGCATTCCGTGTGTAGTCATACGTGCTTAGGGAAAAGAACTTGCATGACATCTATTGTCCATCCCTCCCGTGGAAGCGGGGTCCAAATGGATACTACGGGATATTAAGGTTCTCCTTTTAATAAAGAACCGGACCAACGCATTAGCACTTGGTGAACACATGAACTCCTCAAACTATGGTCATCACTGGGAGTGGTTCCGGTTATTGTCACTCCGGGGTTGCCGGATCATAACACATAGTAGGTAACTACAACTTGTAAGATCGGATCTAAAACGCACATATATTGGTGACAACATAATAATTTCATATCTGAATTCATGGCACTCGGGCCCTAGTGACAAGAATTAAGCATGGCAAAGTAGTAGCAACATCAATCTCAGAACATAGTGGATACTAGGGATCAATGCCCGTCAAAACTAACTCGATTACATGATAGATCTCATCCTACTCATCACCGCCCAGCGAGCCTACGAATAGATTACTCACGAACGATGAAGAGCTTTATGGAATTGGAGAGGGAAGAAGGTTGATGATGACGATGGCGATGATCTCCTTGATCCGGAGCCCAAAACGGACTCCAGATCTGCCCTCCAGGGCAAGAACGGGATGTGGCGGTGCCTCTGGATCTTGAAACGCGATGAACTCTTCTCTCTTGATTTTTCCGGAACGAAATAGAATAAATAGCGCTGGAATTGGGGGCGGCAGAGCCATGTGGGCCCTACAAGCCTGGTAGCCGCGGTCGGGGGGGGGGGGGGGGGGGAGGCCGCGGCTACAGGGCTTGTGGCCCACTTGCCCATCCCCTCCGGTGGATCTTTGCGCAGGTATTTTCCATAAATATTCTTCGTAAATTTTGAGGACGTTCCGAGAACTTTCATTTCTTCACAAAAACAACACCATGGCAATTCTGCTGAAAACAGCGTCAGTCTGGGTTAGTTCCATTCAAATCATGCAAATTAGAGTCCAAAACAAGGGCAAAAGAGTTTGGAAAAGTAGATACGATGGAGACGTATCAATGTCTACTACATAACTTTATTCTTGTAGATGTTGTTGGGACTCCAAGTGAAGAGTTTTGTAGGAGAACAACAAATTTACCTGAAGTGGATGACCTAAGGCTTATCAATCCGTGGGTGGTGTGCGATGAAGACGATCTTGTGTCCCCAACACACCCAATACAATGGAAAATTGTATAGGTGCACTAGTCCGACAAAGATATGGTGATACAAGTGTAGTATGGATAATAGAAATGGATTTTTAGAATTTGAATAAATGAAAACTGTGAGGTAGCAAGTAATAAAAGTGAGCGTAAGAAGTATTGCAATGCTTGAAAATAAGGCCCAGGTTCATACTTTCACTAGTGAAATCTCTCAACAATGCTAACATAATATAATCATATGATCATCCCTCAACGTGCGACAAACAATCAGTCCAAAGTTCATATCAATCTGAAATAAATAACATGAAATTGTTGTAGGTAGAAAAAACACCTCGAAGCTATTCTCTCCGATCAATCTATTGAGCTATTCATATAAGTGTCACAAACATCCCTAGAGTTCGTACTAGAATAACACCTATGATACACATCAATCAACCGTAATGTCACCTAGATACTCCAATGTCACCTCAACTATATGTTGGTAAATTATTAGACATGCATCAAAAAAATTAAGATTCATCATATTCAATCCAACACAAAGAAATTCAAGGAGTACCCCAAGATTTCAATCAGAGAAAGTAGGACAAGAACGTTTATCAACCCATATGCATAGATTACCGCATTGTCACCGGGAATACGCAAGTTGAGTACCAAAACATATATCAAGTGAATCAATGGAACACCCCATTGGCACCAAGGGTATCCACATGTAATACATACATCAACTGATCTCAAATCCAATATTCAATCCAACATAACAAATCTCAAGGGAAACATTCAATTCATCACATCAAGATAGCAAGGGACAAACACGATCCAACTATATTCACAAAGCTCATGATACATCAAGATCATGACATCTCAAGAGCATAGAGAGAAAGATCAAACACATAGCTACTGGTACATACCCTCAGCCCCGAGGGTGAACTACTCCCTCCACATCATGGATAGCGTGGGATGATGAAGATGGCCTCTCGTGACGAATGCCCCCTTTGGTAGGGTTCCAAAAAAGGTCTTCAGATGTATTTTATTTGGTATAGAGGCTTGCGACAGTGGAACGGAAGTTCTAGGTTAACTTCTGGGGGTTCCGCATATATAAGATTTTTCAGCATTGGAATCATGTCAAACGGAGCCTTGAGGTGGTCCTAAGCTATCATGGCGCGCCCAGGGGGTGGACGCGCCCTGGGGGATTGACATCCATAGGTGGCTCCCCTCCGGTAGTTCTTTGCTCCAGTATTTCTTATTTGACCTAGAAAAAATCATCAAAAAGTTTCGAGCGATTCCGAGAACTTCTATTTTCTACACAAAAAACAAAACCACGGTAATTCTGCTGAAAACAACGTCACTACGGGCTAGTTCTAACTAAATCATTTCAAGTTCATCAAAACCATGTAAAAGTATCTTAAACATAGGTAAATATGGCATGACTACTTCATAAATTATCGATTCATTGGAGACGCATCCCCAAGATTAATTCCTACTTGTCCTCAAGTAGATAAATGATAAAAGATTTATTTTATGAAGTGTGAATGCTAGCATAGTGAATAATTTTGACCAATGACAATTTGAGTCACTTTCCTAGCATCATAACCCGCAACTATTTATCGTAAACTCATCGTTATAAAGTAGAAATCAATTCACATGTTATGGTTCAAACAATACATTCTCTTGAAACTTAACAACCTATAATATAGCAGAAGAGGGGGCCAGAGGAGCTAGGAGGTGGACCCAAACCATCACGGTACGACCGGTTGCCTGATTACCCACAAGTATAGGGGGTCGTTTCTAGCCCTTTTCGATAAATAAGAGTGTAGAACCCAACGAGGAGCTAAAGGTAGAGAAAATATTCCCTCAAGTTCTATCGACCACTGATACAACTCTACGCACACTTAATGTTTGCTTTACCTAAAACAAGAATAAAACTAGAAGTACTTAGTAGGTGTAATAGATAGGTTTTCAAGATAATAAAGAACAAGTAAATAAAGTTAGGTGTTGTTTTGCAAGAAAATAAAGAGGATGGAAATAAAAGTTATGGGTTCTTTAGTAGAAAGCTTTTTGTGTAACGCAACAAAAAGATTGTCCATAGGCAATGGAGTATAACATGATAGATACTTATCATGTGCAATGAGGAAGAGGCATACGCTAACACACTTTCCGTACTTGGATCATATGCACTTATGATTTGACCTCTAGCAAGCATCCGCAACTACTAGAAATCATTAAGGTAAACCCAACCATAGCACTAAACATCAAGTGCTCTTTACTCCCGTACACGCACAACTCCCTTACTCGGGTGTAAGTTTCTGTCACTCTCGCCACCCACTATAAGCGGATCATGAACATATTGCAAACCCTCCAGTGTGTATCTTTCACGTGTCTGCCTCACGGAAGGCACCTTAGGACAACACCATATCAACACACAACTCATATCAATAACATCATATCACAATTAACCCGTAGGACAAAACGGGTTTACTCAAACATCATAGGATAGCCACATATCACTAGGGAATCGTATGTAGTGTTGTGCACCATGTTTAAGTAGAGAGTTACAGCGGGAAAAGAGGTGATACACTGCTGCATAGAGGGGGAGAGAGTTGGTGTTGATGGCGGCAAGATTGTTGATGTAGATCGCCGTCACGCTCCTTGCCCCGGCGGGAATCTGGCGCCACCGGGAGAGAGGGGGGAGAGCCCCCCTCCTTCTTCTTGTTCCTTGTCCTCCCCACTAGATGGAAGGAGAGTTCCCCCTCTGCTCCATGGCCTACATGGAGTCGGAGGGGTAGGAGCCCCTCCGAGATTGGATATCCCTCTCTATTCTCTTCTGTTTCGCGTTCCTGGTTTCTAGCCCTTCACCATTTCTTAAATTCCCAGAGATCCTTAACTCCGATTGGGCTGAAACTTTTACACAATTTTATGTCCATATATTATCTTTCTTGCACCTCAGTGAGAGCCACAACTGACTCATGGTGTCGCCACTATAGGGCATGGGGTTTGGGCCGCACCGTGGTCGGCAATGGAGGTCCCGAGCCTCAGTTTACATTGATTCCACCTACCAAAAATCACATATCTTCCAAAATAATTCCTCGTAAATTTTTATAGTGCTTGGACTTTGTTTGATATGTATATTTTGCAAAACGAAAAACATGGAACAAACAGGAACTCGCACTTGGCACTGGATCAATATGTTAGTCCAATAAATCATATAAAATGTTGCCAAAAATATGTGAAAGTTCTATAATATTGGTATGGAGCAATCAGAAACTATAGATATGAGGGAGACGTATCAGCATCCTCAAGCTTAATTCCTGCTCGTCCTTGAGTAGTAAGTGATAAAAAAGATAATTTTTGATGTGGAATGCTACCTAGCATAAACTTGATCATATATCTAATCATGGCATGAATATTAAGATACAAGTGATTCAAGGTAGTAGTCTATCATTTTTTTTGACAAGTTACTGTAGTGAAACACCCCACATCTTTTCTATTATACCAGTAAGATATTATATGTACATGAGAGGGTTAGGATATACAAATGGGGTCGGGATGAAGAGATACAAACCTTAAGGAGGTAGAAAATAGATCCACTTAAGTAGATCATCCCTAAATCTAGCCTTAATCCTGTGAGCTAAAAGGGAGATATCATAAGTAAAACCAGACTTCCATTTGCTGAATCTAGGACACTCATTGTTGAAAATCCTGGCATTTCTGACTGTCCAAATATTCCAGCTGGCAGTGAACACTACTTCAAAGAAAAAGGATGACAAAAATCTTTTCTCGCTGTCAAAGAAGTGGTCCACATGGAAGTACCCTGCCAGGAGATTTGAAGGTAGTTCCATACCCTGCTGTTGAAGAGGCGGTTAAAAAAAATGATCTCTATCCTCTTTGACCCCAGCATGACAAAGAACACAAAGGTTTGACTCAGACACCTTCCAGTGCCTTCTGTCTAGCATATCCTCCGTGTTAAGTCTGTCCATGATGAGCACCGAGGCAAACATCTTGATTTTCATGGTGCAACAACTTCTCCAAATCCAACCAAGCAATGGGTTGGGAATAATGGGTAGATGCACATGGATGTAGTATTTTTAGCAGTATAATTTTTACAATCACTACTCCACAGCCAAATATCATTGCAAGATGGTTCATTATCAAGATTCTGAAGCAAGGAGGTGACTGATTCCAACTCTTGATGGGCCCTGTCAGATAGAGGCAGATGAAACATGTTGATCAAATTGTCAGTCTGATGAGCTCGGAACACTTCTTCAGCAGTGCAGAAAGTGTCAATAACAAAGGAGAACAATCTTTGGAAACGAAGAGCTAGAGGCATGGTAGAATCTCCTACTGCCCAGGAATCAGACCAAAAGAGAAAAGTGTCTCCCCTATTGGGCTGGACATATGTGACAACTCTGTAATTGTCCATTTTCTTGCAGATATCTTTCCACCAAAAAGAGCCACAAAGGGAGGCACCCTGAGGAACTGTAGTATGGTAAAAGGTGTTCCAGATTAAATTCACCCAGGGTACATCATCCTTGTTTAAGAGCTTATCCACATGTTTAAGCAACAGGGCCTCATTCTGAACAGACAGATTCATAATGCCCAAGCCCCCCTTCATTTTTGGACTGCATACTAAATCCCAGGCTGCAAGGGAAGGGGCATGGTCTTGTCCATTCTTTCTCGACAAACATTGTCTTTGTATCCTTTCCAACTGTTTAAGTATCCCTGGTGATATATCCAAACTGCATAGGAAAAAAATGGGAATAGAGGACAAGGCAGAATTGAGATATTGCATGCGTCCCCCCTGTGCCAGGAAGGAGGAGCTAGCAGAAAGTATCCTTTCCATACTGTCTACCAAGGGCATTAGATCAATAATCCTTGGTCTTCTTGTCCCAACAGGCAAACCAAGATAGGTGAAAGGTCATGATCCAACCTTACAACCAATAGAGGCAGCAAGTTTCTGAAGTACTCCCTGATTAATGTTGATAGGCAACAGAGGAGACTTGTGATAGTTTACTTGGAGACATGTGGATTGGGAGAAAAGCAGAAGCATCTTTTTGAATTCTAGCAGCTAAGACTCCACAGCAGGCAAAATGATAAGAGTGTCATCTGCATATTGGACAATCGGAAAGTCTTTGTCATGACAGGGTATTGGCAGCTGGATGAGGCCATCCTGCAACGATTGATTTACCAAAGTTTGGAGAAAATCAGCAACCATGGAAAAATGGAGAGGGGACATGGGATCCCCCTTTTTGACCCCCTTATTGCACATAATTTTTTTACCAGGAACTCCATTGAGAAGAACAGAAGAGGATCCAGAACTGAGCAACTGCTGCACCCATAAAGTCCACTTAGCATTGAAACCTTTGTGCTTGAGAATCTAAAAGATGAATTCATGTTCCACAGAGTCAAAAGCCTTTTCAAAATCAAGCTTGAGGATGACAATTGGTTGTTTGGATTGGTGACATTGATGCAAATATTCCAGTGTCCATCCAACACAATCTTGTATGGTTCTGGACTTGATGAAGCCATACTAATTTTTATGAATGCATTTCATGATATGCAACTGCAGCCTATTGGCAATCATCTTGGAGAGGAATTTAAGTCCCATACCAGTAAGTGAGATAGGTCTGAAGTCACCAACTTGCTCAGGAGAACTCTTTTTGGGCACCAAAGTGATATAAGAGGAGTTCATATTTTCCAACTGAGCAATCCCTGCATGAAAGTCAGCTACAAGCTGGTAGAATTCAGAACAAATGATATGCCAGCATTTCTTGAAGAAAAGGCCATTGAAATCATCTGCACGAGGAGTCTTATCAATGGGCATTTCTTTGACAGTCCTATCCATTTCCTCTTTGGTGAAAGGCAGTGTAAAAACATCCAGCCCTTCCACTCTGTGAATGAGAGATAGAAGATCAAATGCCAAGTTGATTCCCTGAGAGGAACCCATCATGTTTTTGAAGGAAGACCAAAAACATCCTGCAATCTGCTCATGATTAGTGATAATAGATCCATCTGCCAATTTGAGGGATTAGATGGAGTTTCTTCTGTATCTTTCAGTAGCCATGGCATGGAAAAATTTAGTATTTTCCTCCCCCACCTTGATGAATCTGATGGTAGCCCTCTTTTTCCAGTATAGAAACTGCAGATGCAGCAGGTGATCTAAATGAAGTTTGACAATCAGCTTGAAATTAGCTTTACATCTGAAAAGGGGTCTAAGCTCCTCTAGATCATCCAGACATAGTACCACTTGATTTCACTTATCAATGAGTGTTTGAAGCTTTGAAAGACTAGTCTGCTATCTTTTCAGGGCCTGTCTTAGATGCTTAAACTTATCCATGATGATGGCAGAAATGTGACCTTTCCTGGAAGGGGTCTTCCAAGACTGCTGCACACAATCCAGGAACCCATCCATCTCCACCCAATAATTTTCAAACCGAAAAAGGTTACATTTAGGGATGGAGGTGTTAACTATCACCACACAGGGAACATGATCAGATGCAGACTTAGCCAAAAGCAGAACTTGAGTCAGGGGATAAGATGATATCCAATTGGCAGAAGTGAAGAACCAATCGAGTTGCTCCAGAAGGGGTGAGTCTTGCATATTGGACCAAGTGAAAGACCTACTTTTGAGAGGCGATTCCAAAATACCCAGGTGACCAATGATATCATTAAAAATGAACATGTCATTCACATCAGCACCAGGGAGATTTCTATTGGAAGGGGAGTGAATAAAGTTGAAATCTCCAAGCAGCAGCCAATCATCATTTGCAGGGATATTAAGATGGTATAGCGAGCTAACAAATTGGTCTCTAGCCTCTCCCTGAGAAGGGCCATAGACATTCACCAGATTCCAAGCCTCCGAGGTGTGATTGGAGGTGAATGACACAATTAAACCAAAAGTCTGTGTTTCAACCAAATTGCCAGTTAAAATAGAGGAGTTCCATAGCGTGATCAATCCACCAGAGGCGCCACGCTATGAAATATAAGAAAATTGATCAAATATTTTGGGGCAAAAACTCCTAACAGTCCGAAAATAAATATGTTGCATTTTAGTTTCCTAAAGGCAAACAACCGTAGCCAAGCTTTCATCAATTTTGTTTCGACCCGCTCTTTGCCGTGAATCAGAAATTAAACCATGCACATTCCAGCAAAGAACACGCCAGCTTCTCGTAGATCGACTATCCATAGCAAAGATGTATAGTAGTAAAAGCAGAGTTACATAATAACCCACGCATCCAAAGTTCAGACAGTTGTGACACACAACCAGAAGTAGTAAGACAAACTGAACAGCAATAAAACATAGGTACATAGATAGTTGTTAAATCATGAGCAGGTGAAGGCTTGGAGACATCAGGATCTTCCATAAGTTGATCCTCTGATAGCTTCTCAGGTGCAATGCCAAGGCTTTGTCCCACCTCCTGAATCAATCGCAATGGAGTCGTAGGTGGGACAGACTCCTCCTGATTCGAAGATGGTGCTGCCTGAACCTCCGGGGCGTCCAGGGGTTTAGCTCTTGGCTTCCTCTTCTTGGGCACATGCATCGGGAGTTCCTGCAGCACCGGCTTGAGACCATCCCTCTTGATCGATCCCCTGGTATAGCGGCGTATCGAGGAGTCCACAATGGGTGTGGCCTTCTTGAGAGACCCCCTCTTCGAGGCAACTGGAGACTCAAAGGAGAACAAATCCCCTGTTGGAGCAGAGATGATGTCAGATGAAGGAATTACCTCGGAAGCAGGTGCAGCAGTGTTGTCCTGGTAGATGATGCGAGGTTCAGCGCTGGCTTCATCAAAAGCCAATGACCAGGAGCGCTTGGGTAGCACAATTGGCATGGCCGCAGGCATCCAAAGGCGACGAGGGACATCCCTGGAGGTGAAAACCCCCATGAGCACTTCAAAGGACCGTGTCCAGGATACGACCGATGGGAGTGGAGGTCCATAGGCAACCCGAACCACTCCAATCATCAACTGACCAGGCCGTATGAGGGGCTGTTGGTAAGGAACAATCGCCAGGAGATTGAAATCTTCAGGGGCCACATCATCAACAACTTCCTCTCTAGCAGCATTGTCCCCATTAGGAGGGACAAGAGCATCAGCATCATCATCATCAGCTGCCTCATCATCTTGATCATCTGTAGCAGCATCCTCTGCAGCAGCTTCAGCATCATCCGGCTAAGGATCAACCACCACAATCTCCTGAACAGAGTCAGAAGAAGTTGGTCGATCAATGACCATGAACTCCTGGTCTTGTTCTGGGGCAGCAGGTTCATCAGCAGGAGCTTCAGGTTGCCAGCCCCAACCGCCATCATCGTGTTGAACCGGAGGCTCAGGCATTGGAGGTGGTGGTGGTGGTGGCACAACGTTCCATCCCAGAGCTGGATATGGCGGAAGAGCAAAGAGAAGATTATCCTTCTCAAACTGTCCTGGCAACGGATGGGGGTTGCCATTGAGGGGCATGTGATCCTCATCATTCGGCATCTATTCAGCAAATCCTGCACCCAAGATGAACAGAGGTGCAGACCAAGAAACCCTCGCTCCACCCCAAGCAGCATACTCCGAAAAAGTGACACTACGGGGCACCAGAATATCATCTAGGAAAGATGCAAAAACAATGGAGCGGACTAGGTACGGATCATCACTGACCCAATGGCCGAATTCACCAAAAGTGTTAACAGCAGCCCGAAGATCATTAGTATTGCGGAAATCCAAAGGTACACCTAAAAACATCAGACAACCCTGGCGGAAACCAGCAGCTTCTCTAAAACCTTCTCCCTCATTGTGTCACGTGCATCTGACAAAAGTATCGTTCCCCAAATCCTAGGGAACCATACAAGCGGCAGCAAAGCTTTCACCAGCATCCCTAAGATCGAGTAAACGTACCCCCTCAATCCAAGGCCGAGCAGAGCGAACATGAAAGCCCAAGTTGTGCAGAAGATCAACAACCACCTATCGTACCTGAGCAACTTGTTCAGCAGGCGGGGCAGGCATCACCTCGGCGATGACATACTGTTCATGGCTGCGGGCAATGGGGATTGTCGGCGTGATGAACGTCCGTGGGAGGCGGTCAGGGCCACTGTCGATGATGTTATGGCCCGGAGGCACATACTGCTCGGGGTCTAGCTCGAAGTTGGCCATGTCAGGGAGAGTTACAGGAGGAGGAGGCGTCAATGGCGGTGGCTCTGAGGGAGTCCTGGGAGGCGATGAGTGCGATAGGACAGGGAGGAACTGTTCGGCAGGCTGTGCGGCTTCCCCAAGAACAACAAAGGTTCCCGAGAAATCGGCGACAAGGGAGGTGGTGGGGCTCTTGAGTTTCCAAGTAAGACAATTATCACGCATAAAAGAAGCAAAGTTAGATTTTGAATGGCCAACCCTTCCGCAAGAGGAGCATATCGGTGACGTGCAGTTGGGAGCTTGATGCCCACGTTCAGAGCACATCGTGCAGGAAAATATCTCCTGAACCATGTCGTTGATAAACTCGTAAAATTGCTGATGGGCTTCTTGCGAGGAATGAATATCTGGACCCATCAAAGAAGAGGTCACCGATGGCCCAATAGGTTGAACAGGGGCAGGCACGCAGTCGAATCCTTCCATCACCGACAAATCCAAAGATTTTGAAATCCCACTCGAAGAGGAGGGTGACACCGAATGAGTGCAATGAGAGGAAGAAACCCCGTCAATTGTGGTGATATTAGTTTTAGTGTCGGACAACATGGGAGATGACATCGGCTGACAAACTGTGCCGAATGTAATATGCAGTGTCGCCGTCGTCCACCGGAGTTCAATCGACTGTGGTGCACTGATAATGACACGCTCCTGCAGTGGAACAGAATAATCAGCAGTTTGTAACGTTAATAGCTCATCCTGCGTGACAGGGCACCAATAACCTTTGGAAACCTCGTACTGCTGGAGGGTTGCAAAAGAAAGCTTCTTGCGTGTAGATGATCCAAATTTAAAACATGATTTTCAGGCCTGGAATGCATTGCCATCAGACCTAGTGCAGCTCTTCGCTTAGAGGGGCTGACCAATACCCATTCAGCATCACATTGTTTCTTCCATAGAGAAAATTCCCGATGCCAATTCGGGCCACCATTACCCCATAGATGAAAGAAACACTTAAAACTGGAACACTTGTAAGAACGTAAATCCAGTATATGAAAACCAACTTGTTTGCAAGAAACCATGAAGGAAAAAACCGAGTCTGTGATCTTAGTAACCATAAGATCAATGGCGGAACCCCCAATGGCAGACTCCAGCGCCGCAACCACTGAATCCTCTGTGAGACGGAAAGCATGACGACCAAAACATACCACCATGATGAAAGGTCGACGATCATGCATCGGGTGCACAGGGAAGCCATAGTGATAGAAAACCTCATCCGCAAAAGTTATACCAGGGGAGAATTCCAGATCCAATGTGGAGCCACCCATGCAGGCCATGAAAAAGCACGTACGGGATCGTATGAGTGCACCTGAGATGATGCGCGGAGCGAGAGAGGTGCACGCCGGCTATAAATCTAGATCGCCATGGAGTCGCCAGTGCGGGAGGTGGGAGGTGGGAGTCACCATTCCTTATGATGATAACCAGTGTAAAAATATAATTTTTCCCGTTACCAAAATACATTAATACTCAGGCATCCCAACAAACAATCGTGTCTTTCAAAATATCAACGCTAAAGAAACCTATCCCTACAAAATCATATAGCGTATCATACTTGGTCTTCCTAGCATAAGGTATAAACATGAGCACCCCGATGTCAAATAAAGCACTTGGATCATACTTTCAAATGCGCTTCAGCTCTTTATTACTCACTCAATACATGAGCATGAACCATGGATAGAGTATAAAGGTGGAATAGAATATGCTGGTAGGTTTCAAAGGGGTAAAAGTGAATAAGAAAGTCTCGCATCAACTCGGCGTATCAACGAGCTATGGAGGAACCCATCAATAGATATCAATGCTAGGAGTTGGGATTGCCATTCAACGGATGCACTAAGAGCTATACGTGTATGAAAGAACAATATGAAAACTATGTGGGTATGCATCCAACTTGCTTTCTCATGAAGACCTCGGGCATTTGAGGAAGCCCATCATCGGAATATACAAGCCAAGTTCTATACTGAAAAGTTCCCACTAGCATATGGCAGTGACAACATAGGAGACTCTCCCTATGAAAAACATGGTGCTACTTTGAAGGACAAGTTTGGATTTAACATGACACTTCTCTATTTTCTCTCTTTTTTCCTTTTTTTCTTTCTTTTTTCCTTTTTTCACTTTTTTGTGGTGGGCTCATTTGGCCTCCCCCAATTTTTCGTGGTGTGCTCATTTGGCCTACCCAATTTTTCATTTTTCATCCGGAGTCTCATCCCGACTTGTGGGAGAATCATAGTTTCCATCATCCTTTCCTCACTGGGACAATGTTCTAATAATGAATAATGATGATAATCAAACTTCTATTTACTTACAAATCAATAGCTAGAACAAAGTATGACTCTATATGAATGCCTCTGGCAGTGTACCAGGATGTGCAATGATCTAACATAGCACGAACATAAAAAATGGACAAGCCATGGAAATATCATGTTAGATATCTTACAATCATGCAAATCAATATGACAATGAATGCTCAAGTCATCAAAACGGAAGCAGTGGAAGTTGCATGTTAGTATATCTTGGAATATCTATGGAAATGCCATAATAGGCACGTATGGTGGCCGTTTTGAGGAAGATATAATAAGGCTTATGTGTGATAGAGCGTATCAATCATGGGATTTGGATGCATCTACGAAGTTTGCACCCACTCTCAAGGTTAGAAAGGGCAATGCACGACATCATAGAGGCTAGGAAATATGTGGAGGTGAGAGTGCGTATATCCATGGATTCACATTAGTCATAAGGAACTCACGTACTTATTGCAATATTTTATTAGCTCTCTCGAAGCAAAGCACTACTCGCATGCCTTTAGGGAGAAGTTGGGAGGATTTAACCATTGCGCGACTCCGATTATAACAGCACAAAGGCCTTCAATCAAGGATAAATTATGGTCCAACTTCATCGCATAACCAGAGACTATACGTGCATGCTTAGGGAATCACAAACATTAACATCAATATTCTTACTAATCCACAATCATCAACTAGTGCACCCAGATATTACTATCTTAATGTCGCAAAACTATTGCAAGGAATCAAACATATCATACTCACTGATCTACGAGTTTTATGTAGGATTTTATGACTAACCATGTAAATGACCAATTCCTTTTGACTCTCTAAATAGATATAAGTGAAGCATGAGAGTTTAATTATTTCTACAAAATACCACACTCTAATAAATATAGGTGAAGCACAAGAGCATTCTACAAATAATGGTTTTCTATATGTAGAGAAACAGGCAATCCAGACTTCAAATGATATAAGTGAACCACATGAAGCATCCTATAAAGCCATACTCCAAAGATATAAGTGAAGTATAATCAAAGTTGTTAGAATCGCGACTCTAGTATTAGAATCTTTCGATCTTACGATCCAAAGTAGACCATCCGATTCTAGGATTTTCCTCATAGAATCTAAGTTTCTATGATTATGATAGTTATGATTCTACGATTCATGATCCTAGCAACGGAGTTCCGATCCGATTCAGAATCGCGATTCTGACAACTTTGAGTGTAATGAGAATTATGTAAATCAACCATGGACTATCTCGTACCAGCATGGTGCATAAAATAAAAGTGAAATATAAACAGAAAAGACGCTCCAAGATTTATGCATATCATGTGTGTTGGAATTATGCCCTAGAGGCAATAATAAATATAGTTATTATTATAATTCCTGTATCAAGATAATCGTTTATTATCCATGCTATAATTGTATTGAATGAAGACCTATATATACATGTGTGGATACATAGACAAAACACTGTCCCTAGCAAGCCTCTAGTTGGCTAGCCAGTTGATCAAACATAGTCAGGGTCTTCTAATTATGTACAAGGTGTTGTTGCTTGATAACTGGATCACGTCATTAGGAGAATCACGTGATGGACTAGACCCAAACTAATAGACGTAGCATGTTGATCGTGTCATTTTGTTGCTACTGTTTTCTGCGTGTCAAGTATTTGTTCCTATGACCATGAGATCATATAACTCACCGACACCGGAGGAATGCTTTGTGTGTATCAAACGTCGCAACGTAACTCGGTGACTATAAATATGCGCTACAGGTATATCCGAAGGTGTTTGTTGAGTTAGTATGGATCGAGACTGGGATTTGTCACTCCGTGTGACGGAGAGGTATCTCGGGGCCCACTCGGTAATACAACATCACACACAAGCCTTGCAAGAAATGTGACTTAGTGTAAGTTGTGGGATCTTGTATTACAGAAGGAGTAAAGAGACTTGCCGGTAAACGAGATTGAAATAGGTATGCGGATACTGACGATCGAATCTCGGGCAAGTAACATACCGAAGGACAAAGGGAATGACATACGAGATTATATGAATCCTTGGCACTGAGGTTCAAACGATAAGATCTTCATAGAATATGTGGGATCCAATATGGGCATCCAGGTCCCGCTATTGGATATTGACCGAGGAGTCACTCGGGTCATGTCTGCATAGTTCTCGAACCCACAGGGTCTGCACACTTAAGGTTCGACATTGTTTTATGCGTATTTGAGTTATATGGTTGGTTACCGAATGTTGTTCGGAGTCCCGGATGAGATCACAGACGTCATGAGGGTTTCCGGAATGGTCCGGAAACGAAGATTGATATATAGGATGACCTCATTTGATTTCTAGAAGGTTTTCGGAGTTACCGGGAATGTACCGGGAATGACGAATGGGTTCCCTGTATTCACCGGCGGGGGCAACCCACCCCAGGGAAGCCCATAGGCCTTGGGGGTGGCGCACCAGCCCTTGGTGGGCTGGTGGGACAACCCAAGAAGGCCCTATGCGCCAAGGATAGAAAATCAAAGAGAAAGAAAAAAAAAGGAGGTGGGAAAGGAGAGAAGGACTCCACTTTCCAATCCTAGTTGGACTAGGATTGGAGGAGGACTCCTCCTCCCTTGGTGGCGCAGCCCTTGGGGCTCCTTGAGCCTCAAGGCAAGCCTCCCCTCCCTCCTCCTATATATATGGAGCAATTAGGTCTGATTTGAGACAACTTTTCAAAGGCAGCCCGACCACATACCTCCACGGTTTTACCTCTAGATCGCGTTTCTGCGGAGCTCGGGCGGAGCCCTGCCGAGATCAGATCACCACCAACCTCCGGAGCGCCGTCACGCTGCCGGAGAACTCATCTACCTCTCCGTCTCTCTTGCTGGATCAAGAAGGCCGAGATCATCGTCGAGCTGTACGTGTGCTGAACGCGGAGGTGCCGTCCGTTCGGCACTAGATCGTGGGACGGATCGCGGGACGGTTCGTGGGACGGTTCGCGGGGCGGATCGAGGGACGTGAGGACGTTCCACTACATCAACTGCGTTCACTAACGCTTCTGCTGTGCGATCTACAAGGGTACGTAGAACGGAAATCCCCTCTCGTAGATGGACATCACCATGATAGGTCTTCGTGCACGTAGGAAATTTTTTGTTTCCCATGCGACATTCCCCAACAGTGGCATCATGAGCTAGGTTCAATTGTAGATGTCTTCTCGAGTAGAACACAAAAGTTTTTGTGGGCGGTGATGTGCGTTTTCCAGCCCTCCTTAGTCTTTTCTTGATTCTGCGGAATTGTTGGATTGAAGGGGCTTGGACCGGCATTACTCGTACGCTTACGAGAGACTGGTTTCATCCCTATGAGTAACCCCCTTGCTCAAAAATGACTGGCAAGTGTCGGTTTCTCCAACTTTAGTTGAATCGGATTTGATCGAGGAGGTCCTTGTATAAGGTTAAATAGCAATTCATATATCTCCATTGTGGTGTTTGCGTAAGTAAGATGCGATCCTACTAGATACCCATGGTCACCACGTAAAACATGCAACAACAAAATTAGAGGACGTCTAACTTGTTTTTGCAGGGTATGCTTGTGATGTGATATGGCCAACGATGTGATGTGATATATTGGATGTATGAGATGATCATGTTGTAATAGATAATATCGACTTGCACGTCGATGGTACGACAACCGGCAGGAGCCATATGGTTGTGTTTAAACTAACGTTTGTGCTTGCAGATGCGTTTACTATTTTGCTAGGATGTAGCTTTAGTAGTAATAGCATGAGTAGCACGACAACCCCGATGGCAACACGTTGATGGAGATCATGGTGTGGCGCCGATGACAAGAAGATCATGCCGGTGCTTTGGTGATGGAGATCAAGGAGCACGTGATGATGGCCATATCATGTCACTTATGAATTGCATGTGATGTTAATCCTTTTATGCACCTTATTTTGCTTAGAACGACGGTAGCATTATGAGGTGATCTCGCACTAAAATTTCAAGGCGAAATTGTGTTCTCCCCGACTGTGCACCGTTGCTATCGTTCGTCGTTTCGAGACACCACGTGATGATCGGGTGTGATAGACTCAACGTTCACATACAACGGGTGCAAAACAGTTGCACACGCGAAACACTCGGGTTAAGCTTGACGAGCCTAGCATGTGTAGACATGGCCTCGGAACACATGAGACCGAAAGGTCGATCATGAATCATATAGATGATATGATTAGCATAGGGATGCTTACCACTGAAACTATACTCAACTCACGTGATGATCGGACTTGAGCTAGTGTAAGTGCGTCATGAACCACTCAAATGACTAGAGAGATGTACTTTTTGAGTGGGAGTTTAGCAAGTAATTTGATTAAGTTAAACTCTAATTATCTTGAACATAGTCTAAGTCCACTTTGAATATATTTTTGTTGTAGATCATGGCTCACGCGACAGTCACCCTGAATTTTAATACGTTCCTAGAGAAAGCTAAGTTGAAAGATGATGGAAGCAACTTTGTAGACTGGGCTCGTAATCTTAAGTTGATCCTACAAGCTGGGAAGAAGGATTATGTCCTTAATGCTGTGCTAGGAGATGAACCACCCGCTACGGCTGACCAGGATGCTAAGAACGCTTGGTTAACACGTAAGGAGGACTACTCAGTAGTTCAATGTGCAGTCTTGTATGGCTTAGAACTGGGACTTCAACGTCGCCTTGAGTGTCATGGAGCATATGAGATGTTCCAGGAGTTGAAGTTTATCTTTCAGAAGAACGCCCGGATTGAGAGGTATGAGACCTCCGATAAATTCTATGCTTGCAAGATGGAGGAGAATTCGTGTGTTAGTGAACATGTGCTCAAAATGTCTGGGTACTCAAACCGTCTAGCTGTGCTGGGGATTCAACTCCCGCAAGAGGCTATCACTGACATAATTCTTCAATCACTGCCGCCAAGCTATAAGGTCTTTGTGTTGAACTACAACATGCAAGGGATGAACAAGTCACCCTGCGAGTTGTTTGCGATGCTGAAAGTCGCAGAGTCTGAACTCCGTAAAGAACATCAAGTGTTGATGGTGAATAAGACCACTAGTTTCAAGAGAAACGGCAAAGGTAAGAAAGGTAATTCAAAGAAGAGCGGCAAGCCTGTTGCCAATCCGACGAAGAAACCCAAAGCTGGACCTAAGCTTGAAACAGAGTGCTACTATTGCAAGGGTATGGGTCACTGGAAGCGCAACTGCCCCAAGTATGTGGCTGATAAGAAGGCGGCCTAAGAAAAATCAGGTATATTTGATATACATGTTATTGATGTGTACTTAACCAGCTCTCATAGTAGTGCCTGGGTATTCGATACCGGTTCTGTTGCTCATATTTGCAACTCGAAACAGGAACTGCGGAATAGGCGAAGGCTGGCGAAAGATGAAGTGACGATGCGCGTAGGAAATGGTTCCAAGGTTGATGCAATCGCCGTCGGCACAGTTTCACTTCGGTTACCATCAGGATTAGTTATGAACTTGAATAATTGTTATTTAGTGCCTGCGTTGAGCATGAACATTATATCTGGATCTTGTTTATTACGAGACGGTTACTCTTTTAAGTCAGAGAATAATGGTTGTTTTATTTCTATGAGTAACATCTTTTATGGTCATGCACCCAATGTGAGAGGATTGTTCATATCGAATCTTGATAGTGATAATACACACATACATAACATTGAGACCAAATAGTTAGAGCTAACAATGATAGCGCCATATTTTTGTGGCACTGCCGCTTAGGTCATATTGGTGTAAAGCGCATGAAGAAACTCCATGCCGATGGACTTTTGGAGTCACTTGACTTTGATTCACTTGACACGTGCGAACCATGCCTCATGGGCAAGATGACTAAAACTCCGTTCTCCCGAACAATGGAGCGTGGCAGTGACTTGTTGGAAATCATACATACCGATGTGTGCGGTCCGATGAGCGTAGAGGCACGCGGCGGATATCGTTATTTTCTCACCTTCACTGACGATTTGAGTAGATATGGTTATGTCTACTTAATGAAGCACAAGTCTGAAACATTTGAAAAGTTCAAGCAATTTCAGAGTGAAGTTGAAAATCATCGTCCTTAATGTATCAAGGTTATGTCTACTTAATGTATCAAGATAATCGTTTATTATCCATGCTTTGTGTGTATCAAACGTCGCAACATAACTCGGTGACTATAAAGATGCTCTACAGGTATATCCGAAGGTGTTTGTTGAGTTAGTATGGATCGAGACTGGGATTTGTCACTCCGTGTGACGGAGAGGTATCTCGGGGCCCACTCGGTAATACAACATCACACACAAGCCTTGCAAGCAATGTGACTTAGTGTAAGTTGCGGGATCTTGTATTACGGAACGAGTAAAGAGACTTGCCGGTAAACGAGATTGAAATAGGTATGCGGATACTGACGATCGAATCTCGGGCAAGTAACATACCGAAGGACAAAGGGAATGACATACGGGATTATATGAATCCTTGGCACTGAGGTTCAAACGATAAGATCTTCGTAGAATATGTGGGATCCAATATGGGTATCCAGGTCCCGCTATTGGATATTGACCGAGGAGTCACTCGGGTCATGTCTGCATAGTTCTCGAACCCGCAGGGTCTGCACACTTAAGGTTCGACGTTGTTTTATGCGTATTTGAGTTATATGGTTGGTTACCGAATGTTGTTCGGCGTCCCGGATGAGATCACGGACGTCACGAGGGTTTCCGGAATGGTCCGGAAACGAAGATTGATATATAGGATGACCTCATTTGATTAATGGAAGGTTTTTGGAGTTACCGGGAATGTACCGGGAATAACGAATGGGTTCCGAGTATTCACCCGGGGGGGGCAACCCACCCCGGGGAAGCCCATAGGCCTTGGGTGTCGCGCACCAGCCCTTGGTGGGCTGGTGGGACAGCCCAAGAAGGCTCTATGCGCCAAGGATAGAAAATCAAAGAGAAAGAAAAAAAGGAGGTGGGACAGGAGAGAAGGACTCCACTTTCCAATTCTAGTTGGATTAGGATTGGAGGAGGACTCCTCCTCCCTTGGTGGCGCAGCCCTTGGGGCTCCTTGAGCCTCAAGGCAAGCCTCCCCTCCCTCCTGCTATATATATGGAGCAATTAGGGCTGATTTGAGACAACTTTTCAAAGGCAGCCCGACCACATACCTCCACGGTTTTACCTCTAGATCGTGTTTCTGCGGAGCTCGGGCGGAGCCCTGCCGAGATCAGATCACCACCAACTTTCGGAGCGCCGTCACGCTGCCGGAGAACTCATCTACCTCTCCATCTCTCTTGCTAGATCAAGAAGGCCGAGATCATCGTCGAGCTGTACGTGTGCTGAATGCGGAGGTGCCGTCGTTCCGGCACTAGATCGTGGGATGGATCGCGGGACGGTTCGTGGGACGGTTCGCGGGGCGGATCGAGGGACGTGAGGACGTTCCACTACATCAACCACGTTCACTAACGCTTCTTCTGTGCAATCTACAAGGGTACGTAGATCGGAAATCCCCTCTCGTAGATGGACATCACCATGATATGTCTTCGTGCGCGTAGGAAATTTTTTGTTTCCCATGCGACGTTCCCCAACAATGTGAACGAAACAAAGACGAAAACATACCAATACTTGTTGAAGAAAGATGGGACAACTTCCAAGACATCCCCAAGCTTAGATGCTTGAGTCTACTTGTATATTTACTTGGGGTTCCTTGGGAATACCCAATATTGAACTCTTGCATCTCCTCCAACTCCTCGTATCGAGACCTCCTCGAACTTCGAAGATTTCATCTACACAAAACTTAACAGAAAACTCATGAGGTCCGTTAATACAATAATGAAAATTACTACCTTAAGTACTATTGCAAACCCATTAATATTTTGTTTTTGCAGTATAGTTACTATAATGCAACTTCCCCATTGCTTATACCATCGATACAATCGACAGTTTCATCAAAGCGAGCAAAACAATGCATCAAAAACAGAATCTGTGAAAAACAGGACAATTTGTAGTAATATGAACATTGACCATACTTGTGTAACTTTAAAAATTTGGAAAACTTTGGAAGAAATAAAAAAATTTAATAGAATTATTTTGTAAAGAAATCGTAAACTTTCGACGTTCTAGTAAAAAAAGAAAATTTACTCACTACAACCAAAGTTTCTGTTTGTGCAAAGCACATACCAACAAGCAATCTAATCATCCTAAAGGCAAATCTTGGCACATTCTTTGGTAATACAATTGATTTGTACAAGGATAATTATTTTTTGAGAAACTCATGATAAAATTACATTGTTTCCATGAGCATGAACACACGTTTTCATGGTCGACCCTCACTTCTCCAATGCCAAAACCTTTGAATCGCTTCTCTTTTTGAATTTTTTTTTTAAGTTTCCCTCTATTTCTTTGTTTGTAAACCTTTTAAAAGCACTCAACAGAAATAAATGACTCTTTAGAACTTCCGGGTTGTCTCCCCGACAGAGCTTTCTTTAAAGCCATTAAGCTAGGCATTACGTGCTCAAGTAATGGGTCCACGTGGATCCCAAGGTATATCAAAGCTAATTTTAATTAACAATGATTTCTAATTAACTAATGAGAAAAAAGTTATTTATATCATGTGAAAATGAAGTCTAAATCTATTCCTATGCATTGGTATTTCATAAAAGAACAATTTATTCACACAAAGTAAAGACCAATACATAACATAAGTAGTTTCTTGCAATTTTTCATATTGGAAACATAGAGAGGCAAAGATTTGGTTATTATCTCATAATACATGCAGGTAGGAGCAGCAAGCACATGCATATTATATTCATCAAAATCATCATCTGTAGTGGTAAAACGCAACCCATCAATATAATCCATAATAAGTGCAAACTTCTCCGATATGGTGTAGTTGGGAGAATTCAAAGATATAATAGGACTATCATGTGCGGGTGCAATAGCAAAAATTTCATGCTTAACATAAGGAATTGTACAAAGTTCATCTCCATAAGCATAATTCATATTGGCATCATAGCCACTATCATAGCAAGCATCAAGTTCATCAAAAAGGGAAATTTCAAATGAATGCAAAGGGCCATAGTAATCATCATAGCATTCATCCTTCGGTATGTGCGAAGGGAAATTAAAAAATATATTAGTTGAGGAGTTACTCTCATTAGAAGATGTACATGGGTAGCTAATCCGCTCTTCTTCCTTTTGTTCTTTGCTCTCCTCCTCATATTTTTCATTTAATAAGCTCACATTTTCAGCAATTTCTTCTTCCATAGATTCCTGCAAAATATTAGTCTCTTCCAAGACAGCGGTCGTTCTTTCAATAAATTCATCAATACAACATTATATTCATCATTCTCATAGCAATATTTAAGTACATAATTTTTTTCAGAATTGTAAAGAGTAGCATCATACTTTTCAATCAAAGAAGCAATTTCATAAGCACCCTTAAAACCAACAAATTCTTCAATTTGTTCAACATCATAATAACTATAAACACCTTTAGCATAAGAAGATAAGATTCCATTATCACTAAACTCACATTGGTAGGGAAGGTGTTTGTTAGGGTCTTTAGAACAATAAGAAAAACCATATATTTCACATAAATTCCAAGCATAGCAATGCAAAGTATTAATATGATGCCATAAAAGTTTCCCTTTTTGAGATAAGTGGTGTCGCACATAATAAGCATGCTCATCTAATGATTTTCCCTCAACTAAACTAGTTGTGGTTTTAGCACGAGCGCATAGGGATCAAAGATGATCCAAGTAAAAAGCTTCACCAGTATGATAGCTTTTGGGTGGTTCTTCAACCATTGGTTCGGTAGGTACAACTATTTTTTTTTGGTATTTTGCATTTCCTACCCATAATTAAAGATAGAAAACAAGAACAAAATATAAAGTAATTAGTGATAAAGCAAACAAGCGCACACGAGAATATTCACCCCACGATATTGCTCCCCAGCAACGGCGCCAGAAAGAGATCTTGATAACCCACAAGTATAGGGGATCGTTTGTAGCTCTTTTAGATAAATAAGAGTGACAAATCCAACGAGGAACTAAAGGTAGAACAAATATTCCCTGAAGTTCTATCGACCACCGATACAACTCTACGCACACTAAACGTTTTCTTTACCTAAAACAAGAATAAAACTAGAAGTACTTAGTAGGTGTAATAGATAGGTTTGCAAGATAATAAAGAACAAGTAAATAAAGTTAGGTGCTACTTTGCAAGAAAATAAAGAGCATGTAAACAAAAGTTAGGGGCTGTTTAGTAGAAAGCTTTTTGTGTAACGCAGGAAAAAAATTGTCCATAGGCAATTGAATATAACGTGTACATACTTATCATGTGCAATGAGGGAGAGGCATACGCTAACACACTTTCCGTGCTTGGATCATATGCACTTATGATTGGACCTCTAGCAAGCATCCAGAACTACTAGAAATCATTAAGGTAAACACAACCATAGCATTAAACATCAAGTCCTCTTTACTCCCATATGCACACAACTCGCTTACTCGGGTGTAAGTTTTTGTCACCCTCACCACCCACTATAAGCGAATCATGAACATATTGCAAACCCTCCAGCGTGTATCCTTCACGTGTACGCCTCACGGAAGGCACCTTAGGAGAGCACCATATCAACACATAACTCATATCAATAACATGCTATCACAATTAACCCGTAGAACAAAACGGATCTACTCAACCATCAGAGGATAGCCACATATCATTGGGAAATAGTATGTAGTGTCGAACACCATGTTTACGAAGAGATTTCTAGTGAGAAAATAGGTGTTACACTGTTTCATAGAGGGGGATAGAGAGTTTGTGTTGACGGCACCAAGATTGTTGATGTAGATCGTCGTCACGCTCCTTGCCCCGGCGGCACTCCGATGCCACCGGGAAAGAGAGGGAGAGAGAGCCCCCTCCTTCTTATTCTTCTTACTTGGCCTCCCCCTTAGATGGTAAGAGAGTTCCTCCTATGGTCCATGGCCTCCATGGTGGCGGAGAGACAGGAGCCCCTCTGAGATTGGATATCCCTCTCTGTTCTCTTCTGTTTGACGTTCCTAGTTTCTATCCCTTCACTGTTTCTTAAATCCCGGAGACCCCGAACTCCGATCGGGCCGAAATTTTTACACGACTTTTCCCATAAATTATCTTTCTTGCACTCAAAGAAGAACCACAACCGACTCACGGTGTGGCCACTAGATAGCAGGGCACACTAGGGGGTATGTGCCGCACCCTGGTGGGTATAGTGGAGGACAAGGGATTCCGTTTACGTTGATTCCACCTCCCAAAAATCACATATATTCCAGAATAATTCTCCATAAATTTTTATCGCGTTTAGAATTCGTTTGATATGGATATTATGCAAAACAAAAACATAAAACAAACAAGAACTGACACTTGGCACTAGATCAATATGTTAGTCCAATAAATCATATAAAATGTTGCCAAAAATATGTGAAAATTGTATCATATTGCCATGGAACAATAAAAAATTATAGATATGACGGAGACGTATCATTGCCTTGGCACCAATAGGTGTCTCCCCTCTGGTGGTTTTTCACTCCAATTTTTCTTATTTTTCGTAGAAAAAATCATCAAAAAGTTGTGGGTGATTGTGAGATTTTTATTTTCTAAACAAAAAAAACAACACAGTAATTCTTCTGAAAACAGCGTTAGTTTGGGTTAGTTCCAATTAAATCATATAAAGTGCATCAAAACCATATAAAATTATTGTAAACGTAGGTAAAGATGGCATGAGTACTTCATAAATTATCGATACATTGGAAACGTATGAGGACATCCCCAAGATTAGACGCTTGAGTCTTCCTAGAATATTACCTTGGGGTGCCTTGGGAATCCCCGAGCTTAGGGTCTTACCGCTCTTTATTCCTTCATCCATCGTGATCACACCCAAAACTTGAAAACTTGAGCACACAAAACTCAATAAAAACCTCGTGAGATCCGTTAGTATGATAGGTAAATCATAAGCTTTAGGTACTGCTATAAATGTATTCATATTTAATTATTGCATAAGGTACTGTATTCTAATTTCTCCATGACTTATACCCCTTGATATAATCCATAGCATCATCAAAACAAGCAAATCATGCAAGCAAAAGAAGAATCTGTCTAAAACAGAACAATCTGTAATGCTCAACACTAAAACCATACTTATGTAACTCCAAAAATTCTGAAAAATTAGGAAAACCTTGGCAGTTTGTATGGTAATACTGTGTAAACATTTAAAAAAACGTAAAAGTAAAATCAAAGAAATTCTGCAGCGGACGTAAAAATTACTTTTTTCGCATCGTATCAATTCGACTATCATCCAAATCATCCCAAATGCTTTACTTGGCACAAACACTAATTAAAACATAAAAAAATATTGTAGAAATAATCTTGTCAATGCAAAAGAACCGAAAGTAGAAAAAAACTATTGTACTGCCTTCAACTAGCATTATCGTTTTATGCGAGTAGCTAGGCATAATGCATAGTATCAAGTGATATCATCTAGCTCCTAAATTATACAAACATGCTTCCTAGGAGTTTGAGCACATAATTTATTAATAAACACTCTCCTAGGAATAAGAATGGGATGCTTGACCATAGGTTCCATTATTATATTTATGAAGTTGGGGTGCACGCTAATCATTTTGAGAACCTCATTTCTTTTACTAGGTGTGACACTCGCATGCTTAGGAACATACATGAACTTGGGACTCTTATTAGGAGAAGTCATTTCATTAGTTTCAGTGAAGGAAAAAGCGGAACCCATTTTATTTATAACTTCCTCCAACTTATCAATTCTAACACGACTTTGTTTCACTCTCTCCTTAATTATTGTCCCCTTCTCCTTTAACATTTTAAAGTTATTTCTACTTTTGACCCAAATTTAGTAATATGATTATTAATATTTTTATCTAAATCGTCAACATGTCTTATGGTAGGTACTTTTTTTGAATGATTTAAATCCTTTGCATAACATGTTCCAAGGTCAAAGTTGTTTCATTAGTAGAGATAGATGGTGATCCTACTAAATTTTCCATGGCATTTAAAGCATCCAAAGGATGACTCATTAAGAAATTATTGCCGGTAATAGTACCAAGAAAAAATCCAAACCAAGTATTGTTTTCCACATGGAAATTATGAAGAAACACATTTGTGGATCGCTTATGATTTGACTTATTATGAGCGCGCAAATCCTATACCAAGCATCATTTAAATTCTCTCCTCCCCTTTGTTTAAAATTAAGAACTTCATTCTCACGGGTACACAGAACAAGCGAAGAACCAGCCATAGTATCAAACATACAAACAAGCAAGGATAAATACTTTCGTGTTTTTGATATTTTTAGGCAATCAAATATAAAGGAAAATAAAAAGGAGAACAAGTGAATGATAATTTGTGTGAAGGAACCTCATAAGAATTTTATGATGTATCCCCGACAACGACGCCAGAAATTCTTCCTAGTGCTTGTAAACTACATTGGGATTTTCTCCGAAGAGGAGAGGAGACACGACATAGTAGAGGTAATTATTTCCCTCCGCGAGAACCAAGGTTATCAAACGAATATGAGAACCACGAAAATACTCGTCGTCGGCACCTACGCACACAAGAGCAAAACTTGCACCCAATGTGGGCAAGAGGGTTGTCAAGCCCCTTGAACTCGTTACTTGCATGGATTAAATAGTGGTAGAAGGATAATATAAATATAAAAAGTAAATTAAATGACAATATGCAACAAGGTATTTTTATTGTATTTATATTTATGTTTAGGTAGACTCGAGGGCCATAGTTTTCTCTAGTGTCATCTCTCTCGAAGATAGCATACAGTTTGTAGACAAATTACTTTTGGAAAATTGATAGAAAAACACATAGTTATGAAATATTTATTCACGACAATGATCATGTATATAGGCATCACGATCATAAGCAAGTATGCCAACTCCTGCCCCCATCTACTACTATTACTCCATTCATCGACCACTATCCAGAATGCATCTAGAGTATTAAGACTGAAACGGGGTAATACTTGGAGCAAAGTGACATGATGCAGAAAAAGGAAAAATAACTAATATGAATGAACCTCATCATTTTATCCTTAATGGAAGCAATACAAATACGTGTCATCTCCCTTTCTATCACTCGGATTGAGCACCGCAAGATTGAACCCATCACAACACACCACTCCTACTAAAGATAAACCAATCTAGTTGGCCAAACTAAACCGATAGATCGGAGATAAATACGAAGCTATAATAATAATGCATAAAAAATTCACAGAATACTCAATATTTATTCAAGAATAATCTGATCATAAACCAATAATTCATAGGATCCCAACAAACACACCGCAAATAAGATTACAGCGAATAGATCACCACGGGAATCACGGTGAACTTCGTATTGAACAATATAGAGAGAAATATAGCCATCTAGGTACTAGATATGGACCCATAGGTCTATGGTAGACTACTCACACAACGTCATGTGAGTAGCAAGGTTCATGTAGAGGAGCTACGTAATTGATCCCCTCTCCGACAGGGCTCTATATGGGATCATGGTGGAGCAGAGACTTGTAGTGGCAGAATAAGTGTTTTGGGTGGCTATTTGGTGTTTTCATGATTTTATAAGATTTATATAGGTGGAATTAGGTCAAGTGGTGCCAGGGGGACGCCCCAAGGCATGAGGGCACGCCTACCCTCCCGGGGAGCGCCCTATTGCCTTGGTACCACCTCGTGTGCTATGTGGCCTCCCTCCGAAGCTTCCAGGTCTTATTATTTTTCAAAAAAAAACGTCAAAAAGTTTCCTTGCATTTGGAATTCGTTTGGTACTTATTTCCTGGAAAGCCAAAAACACACAGAAAACAATAACTACACTAGGCACTAGGTTAATAGGTTAGTTCCCAAAAATTATATAAAACATTATATAAATGCATATGAAGTATCCAAGATTGATAATGTAATAACAAGGAACAATAAAAAATTATAGATATGTTGGAGATGTATCACTCCCTCATATTTCTATATATTAGCATCCATAAGCATAAATAGTGAGTGGGACAATTTCTAATCATTAGTTTCATTCATTCCCAATATTGGGCAACATGTTCTTGCTCAAGTTTCTTAAAGTTCGTAATTTGATTTCTAAGAATAATTAGCAAAAAAAATCTTCTTTACACTTATCCCATCAATCAATACTATTGTGAGGTAAAGATGAAAACCAAGTTTTAGCACGTTCCCTTAGCGAGAAAGGAAATAATTTCAGTTTAACAATATCATTATCAACATCATTTTTCTTTTGCATATCACATATTCAATGAATGTATTAAGACGAGAGGCAACATTACGATTTTGAGAAAACTGTTGTTTCATAACAAGATTTAGCAAGGCAACATTAATATCATAAGGGTGTGCACTAGTGACGGATGATACTGGAATACTAATAAAATTATGATTAGTAGTATTTGAGAACTCACACAGTTTGGTATTTTCTTGAGACATGGTGACAAAGCAAGTAAACTAGCAAATAGAAATAGTTTTGTGTTTTTTTGTACCAAGCAAATACAAGGAAAATAAAAAAACACAAGTAAAAATAGAAAAGGTGATTGATAATGTATGTGAACGAGCCTGATGAGAACTTGATGATGTATCCCCGGCAACGGCGTCAAAAATTCTTCCTGCTACTTGTGAGTTGCGTTGGTTTTTCCCCCGAAGAGGAAGGATGAAGCAATATAGTAGCGGTAAGTATTTCCCTCAGTTGAGAAGCAAGGTTTATCAAACCAATAATAAAATCAAGGCAAACTTGCATCGTTAGCACCTACACACACGAAACCAAATGCTTGCAGCTAACGCTGGCAATAGGGTTGTCAATCCCCTTCGACTCGTTACTTGCAAGGATTAATTCTGATAGAGATAGATATATAAAAGTAAAACTAAATAAAAAGTAAAAAAGAAAGTTGGTTTTTTTGTTTTTTAGCAAATTGATTAAGTCGACCGAGGGGCGCATACTTTTCACTAGAGGCTTCTCTGTCGAAAGCAAATCATAGATTGGGTAGACAAATTGCTCTTAGGAAAGTGATAGAAAATCACATAGTTAAGATGTTATTCACGACAATGATCATGTATATAGGCATCACATCCATAAACAGGTAGACCAAATCCTACCTACATCTACTACTATTACTCCACTTTGACAGTACTTCTAAGCTTGCCTCTTTAGGTATTACGTTCATAGAAATAGAGTAATGCTTGGAAAAAGGTGAGGTGATGTAGACAAAGTATATGGATAAATCCCATCGTTTTATCCTTAGTAGAAACAATAAAAATAAATGTCTTGTCCCCTTTTGTCACTGGGATATAGAGCACCGCAAGATTGAACCTACTAGAACACACCACTCCCACTTAAGATAAATTATTCCAGTTGGCCAAACCAAACAGATAGATCAGGGAGAAATGTGATGCTATAACAGTCATGCATAATAGAATTCAGATAAGAATCAATTACTTTCAACCAAAAATCTGATCATAAACCCACAATTCATCGGATCCAACAAACACACTGCAAAAGTGGATCACATCGGATAAATGACCGTGAGAATAGCGAAGAACAAGGTATTGAAGATCAAAGAGATATAATAAGCCATCTATCTACTATTTATGGACCGGTAGGTCTATGGTGAACTACCCACGCATCATCATGGAGGGAACAATGTTTATGTAGAAGGCCTCCATGATCGACTCCCCTCCGTCGGGGTATGTGAAAAGGTCTCCTAATGGGATCGCGGAGGAAGATACACGTGGGGTGGGAGAAAAGTGTTTCGGGTGGCTCTCTGATGTTTCTGGAATATTTGAAGATTTATAGAAGTGGAATTAGGTTAGGAGATGCCACAAGGGGCCCACGAGGGGCTTGTTTGACCTCGTCAAAACCATGTATGGAAGAGATTGCAATAGCTAACTTGTTTCCTTGTAGAGAAACATGTACATAACTACTTTTTCTTTCTTTCAAAAAGGAGGATAACGCTGGCCTTTGCATGGGAGATGCATACCATCATCTTTATTATAGTTTCCAGATAGGTGTTATATGCGTGGCATGAACACATGACAATTTGGAAACTTTTTATGGCAAGTTTAGTGACGCGAGGATGACAACTTTAGTTGTCAAGCTTGCCAATTTTCTGTTCGGATGACAAGTTTGAGACTTTCTTTGGGGTATGTTCTTTTATTTCTCTAATGAGAAGTTTAGTTCTAAAAAATGTTGGGTTTAGTGTGATTCGTGCCACACGTGTAGCACTTATCATCTCGTTATATTATTGCACGACACCTTACAAAATTAATACATGGACCAACCCATACATGGACAAATACATGGACCAGTGTCGTCAAACCTACAAAAGTGACGATGTGCCCTGGTCCAGTAAACACCAAGTAATCTGGTGGCCTCGCCAAGCCCCAGCTGGCTAGCTAGGAGCACCAACCGGTCTAGTCGACCGTTAGCGTGCAACGCATGCGCATGCTCAAAGATCTAGTGATACGTCTCCATCGTATCTACTTTTCCAAACTCTTTTGCCCTTGTTTTGGACTCTAATTTGCATGATTTGAATGGAACTAACCCAGACTAACGCTGTTTTCAGCAGAATTGCCATGGTGTTGTTTTTGCGCAGAAATAAAAGTTCTCGGAATGACCTGAAAATTTACGGAGAATTTTTGTGGAATATATAAGAAATACTGGCACAAGAATCAGCGGAGGAAGTGGAGCATGGAGCCCACAAGCCCACCAGGCGTGGGCCCCCCTAGTCGCGCCTGGCAGTCTTGTGGGGCCCATAACACTCCACCGCCTCCAATCTCAGCTTTGTTTGGTCCGTATTGCTCGGAAAAAAATCAAGGAGAAGAGTTTATCGTGTTTTACGATACGGAGGCGCCGCCACCTCCTGTTCTTCATCTGGAGGGCAGGTCTGGAGTCCGTTTTGGGCTCCGGAGAGGGGAAATCATCGCCATCGTCATCATGAACCTTCCTTCATTGCCAATTCCATGATGCTCTTCACCATTCGTGAGTAATCTCATCGTAGGCTTGCTGGACGGTGATGGGTTGGATGAGATATATAATTGTAACATCCGAAATTTTGGAATGTTAATATAATTATTAGATTGATTGTTTGTTTGTTTGAGTGATTGAAACTCGAGTGAAGTTTGAAACTTTTCAAAAACTTTTGAATGAGAGGGAATAAAATGACTTTTCCGGTGAATTCAAATTCACCCATTTAAAATCAATGAGAGGAGATGACATGACTTCTTCAAATTATAAAGATTTTGAATGAAGGTGGCATTTGAATTTCTTTCAATTTTCATTTTTTAAATTTGTTTTCTTCTTCACTCACGGAATGTCGGGAATAAATTCTTGCCAAGCAAGAAAAAGAGAGGAGAAACATGACCCTCCAAACCCGGGGATATTCTTTGAAATATTTGAGCCATGACACCCAAGATTTATTTGAGTAATTATTTGCAAAAAGAAATAAAGCATTTAGGGGATTTTCTGGAAAACATTTTTTTAAAAGTTTTTATTTTGACCGAGGAAAAATGTCCATCTTTTAGATTTTATTTTTTGATAATTTTAGTATATAGAAACTCTATATTCTGAATTTATTTAGTTTCCCTTTTATCATTTACTTTCCGGTTTTTGAAAATAAGAAAGAAATCTCATTATTTGGAAACTTTGAGCTGGCCCATTAAGACCTTTCCGAATCTGGCCCATTATTTTCTTCTTCTACCTCCAAAGCTTTCCTTCCATGACCATGGCACGCACCTCACAGGAAGGTTCCTCCACGGATTTCGCAAGATATACTGCCTCCCCGCACCTCCCACCACCCCTATAAGAATCCCCTCGGCCTCCTCTTTCCATTCCCATAGAAAAGTCTCCGTTTCCTCGCCCGACGCCGCCACACCACGCCACGCCAGTTCCCTGCCAGGAGGCTGCCGACCAGGAGCTCGCAGGAGCGCCCCGTCGCCGCAGCGCCACCCCCTCCACCACCTGGACCCCGCCCGCGCCACCCCCCCACCTGCCGCACCTCCCCACCGCCGCGCCTCCCTCCACCTCGCCCCTGCGGACCCCCTCGCCGGAGCCACTGCCCAGGACCGAGCCAGGAGCTCGCCTAGGAGCGCGCACACGCCTGGGAGCACCCCCGACGCCCCTGGAGCCCGGCCGCACCCTCATCCGCCACCCCCACCCCCGCCGGCGACCACCCCACGCCGGAGCTGCATCCCTCACCTCGCCGGAGAAGTTCTCCCCAACCTCCCAGCCACGGTAGAGCTCTCTCATCTCTCTCCTTTTCCTTTTTTTTACTTCACCGTTAGATCTAGATCTACGGTATAGATTAGAGATAGCATACCCCTTCGGTTCTTTTAAAAGAACCGCCCTTTTTTATTTAGTTAGTTAGTCGAAAGTGGTTTATTTATTTTGCGAGTATTCACTCGTTTAGCACCGCAGCGCACAGGTCTAAGCCAACCAGAGATCACCACGTGGCCCCGTTCAATATTTAGATTTTAGTTTTCTATTTCCGAAATAGAACCAGTTCCAATTTTGTTTCCCTTATATATTTTAATCTAGAAGTCCAATGAAGTTGATTCATTTTGCGTTAGATCACAATTTTCTTGTAGTTTCCGAAAATATATAATTTGTCTATGTTTGGATTTATAAAATTTGAATTAGATCAGATATGATTTAAATCTTCTTTTGCTTATTCTCGGAGTTTAAAAATAGCTTTTAATTTGATTCTTTTTGCTACTGATCCCTAGTGACATTATTTATCATTGGGTAAATCTTCAGAATTTGTGAAGTATCTTAACTCATCATTTCATGTAAAACAGATTTTGTTTTAGTTCTTTTAGGATTATAGCTATTTTTAAATTAGTTTATTTTATATTTGAGAAATTTTATATTTTTTTTTCTGTTAGATAACAGTAGGTTTTCAACAAAAACAAAATTTTATTTTTATTTGTTATCATGAAATGAATTCTAGTTTTCTAATAACTTGCAATTGATTTCCCTACTAGTTTACTCCCATTTGAAAATACTTTCAAAATAGTTTTATGAAAAATACTTTATTTTATCTTAGTTAAATTTATATTTTATTCTGTGTTATTGTAGTATTTTATTTTCTGTTAGACAAAAACTATTTTTGTGAATGTTGTAGTAGAAGACTCCCTAGCTTTCTTTGAAGTTCCCTTTGGATTCTTATTCGATCTTTCTTATTGTTTTGATTGCATCAACTATTATTATTGTTTGTTATTTGATTGCTAGGATGATTGCTAGTGTGAGTGCTTATGTGAATACTATGTTTGATTATATAGATTTCATCGGAGAGTGACGAATAGTTCTACCAAGTTATTTCTCGAGAACGATAATTCTTCTCCATCAACCTCACCAGGCAAGTCACGTTGATCATATTATTACCTATGTTTTATATGCATTGTAGTTCTACCTTTCTTCACCTGATTGCATGCAAAGTAGGTACTTGGAAATTTTGGATCTTGATGTAGTATCATGTGGTAGGCACCCACCCCCTTGTTACCTTGGCCAAGACGTTATTATGCTATCCTCCTAGTAGCCGGGGTTTGGTTGAGTGTTTACCATGAGTGTTGTGAGAACTTAATAATCAAGACCTGAAGACTCCAAGACTTGCAAGACCTCAGAACGAAATATACCTCTGGGTGAAGGACGGTTTAGATGGGCTCCCTAGAGAAACTAGTGGACGACCCGGGATGCATGGGGAAGCGCCATGACATCTTGCGGAAAGCTTCACCCAGGCTCAAAGAGATGGACGGATATTTTCAAGACCCAAGGCTTACCTGCACAACCACAAGTCATTATGGGCTCTGGCTTGGTTGGACAATGTGGCGACTCTGGACAGGCGGTGCTAGCATATGTAGAAGAATGGTAGGATTGGATGGGCACCGACAGGGGATCAAAGGGACCCGTTGAAAGACCATGTTTTGATCATCCGGTCTTCAAACACCCTGAAGTGCGAGGACATACTCGGAGGCGATCAAATCTTGTGGGGAACATGTGCAAAACTCTGCAGAGTACTCAAACCTAATCGATTAGCCGTGTCCACGGTCATGGACAACTTAAGCCGAAGGAACTGAAGTTATCTGGAATTCTCAAGACAAATTAATAATGATGTGGGTAATATTGATAACTTGGGTATAAGAACTGGTTGGCGGAACTATTTCATTAACAACCAACAACATAGTAATATTTTGCTTTTAGCCCCTCTGTTGATGTAGGAGAAAACTTTGCTTTCTGCTAAAAACTTACAGCCCCACCTGCCATATATGCATATAGTATAGATGATATTTTCACCCTCTCTTTTGTGACTTGCCGGCATATTCAACATGTTGACCTACACGGCTGCAACGTCTTATGTTGCAGATACTTTCTTCGACGAGTAAGAGTACGATTCAGGGTTACGGTCTGCACTCAACTTGCCATTGGTGTTTATTGGCACTCCACTCCCTTGACTGTTTCCGCTGAGATATTTAAGGTATATATCAGTTTTACGCTATTTCCATGTGATTGCACTTTGATATATACATAGATGTACTGTGTGTGCCAGCACACTGATCCAGGGATGGCACATATACACAGAGGCTTGACTCGTTTTGAGTCGGGTCGCTACAATCATGTAATCGAGTTAGTTTTGACGGGGATTGATCCCTAATATCCACTATGTTCTGAGATTGATGTTGCTACTACTTTGCCATGATTAATGCTTGTCACTAGGGCCCGAGTGCCATGACTTCAGATCTGAACCTATTATGTTCTCGCGAATATATGTGTGTCCTTGATCCTATCTTGCAAGTTGTAGTCACCTTCTATGTGTTATGACCCGACAACCCTAGAGTGACAATAGCCGGAACCACTCCCGGAGATGACCATAGTATGAGGAGTTCATGTATTCACCAAGTGTTAATGCGTTGGTCCGGTTCTCTATTAAAAGGAGAACCTTAATATCTCGTAGTTTCCATTAGGATCATGCTGCCACGGGAGGGATGGACAATAGATGTCATGCAAGTTCTTTTCCATAAGCACGTATGACTACATACGGAATACATGCCTACATTAGATTGACGAACTGGAGCCAGTTACATATCTCTGTGTGTTATAGTCGTTACATGATGAATAGCATCCGGCATAATAATCCATCACCGATCCAATGCCTACGAGTCTTTTCCTACTCGTCCTTGCTACGTTAGTTTGCTCCTACTGTTGTCACTTCTCCTATTGTTACTCTATTGCTACTGCTGTTACTTTGCTGCTACTTTTGTTACTCTGCTTCTACTGGTTACTGTTGCTATTGCTACTATCATACTACCTTGCTACTGATACTCTGTTGCAGATGCTAAATCTTTCACGTGTGGTTGAATTGACAACTCAACTGCTAATACTTGAGAATATTCTTTAGCTTCCCCTTGAGTCGAATCAATAAATTTGGGTTGAATACTCTACCCTCGAAAACAGTTGCGATCCCCTATACTTGTGGGTTATCAAGACCTTTTTCTGGCACCGTTGCCGGGGAAGCACATCTATATTCTCTCAGTCACTTCGGATTTACGTCTGCTGGTCACTATGATGAATCCGATAGATCCAAGAACTAAAGTCTTGCCCTCAACTACGAGGATAGGTAAGGAACTGCCATCTAGCTCTGCACTTGATTCACCTTCAGTTATGAGTAAGTTTGCGACACCACCTCGTGCTAGAAATTTTGATATGTCGCCTGTGCTTGATGATGCTACTTCTGCTGTCCATGATGCTTATGATGATGCTATGCTTGATACTGCTTTGCCTGATGATGCTATGCTTGATACTCCTTTGCCACTAGGTGCATTCCTTGATGCACAAATTGCTAGAGTTGCTGCTACATGTAATGATACTTCTGAAACTGCTGATACTATTGAAGTAGAACCTGCTATTTTGCCTCCTAGAACTAGCTCTCCTAGACATGAATTGGCTGATTGTCACACCCTGATTTTTGCTTTCACTTGCCTTTATTGTAAAATTCTGAGCTTGTTAAAACTTTTTCAAAAATAATGTTGTGAGTGCCATGATTGACATTGTATACTTGTATGCTTGATCATGTGAGGTTTTAAAACCCTAAAGTCCTTTTTGGTATTTTACTCATTTCCAAAAACCTTTGATAACCAAAGTAAAACCACCTTGAGATTGCACTGCATGTCTTCCATAACAAGCAGTGCTACTACTCATATTTGGTAATCTGATTTTTACCTATCTTTATATTTCAAAGCCAGAAAAATAATTATTTTTGTGAGTATTTTCCTAATTAAATAACATGTCCATTTCTAAGGTCAGAATTGGTGTTCCAACATGGAAAAGTACTTTTCTGCTTTGGAAAAATCTGATTAAATTTGGAGATGATCAAAAGGACATATATTTTCTATGCATAGGATTTTAAACCCCATTTTATATTATATTTATTGATTAAAACTATAAAAGCTATTTCTGTCTGTTTTGGCATTTTGAGATATTTCCAAAGGAAATATTCTCAATAAATTCCTAGAAAATTCCAGTGATGTCCCTAAGCCTTGTTTGGTGTCCACATAAAGTTTCACCATGATAAAAGGTGGATAAGGACCCCAAATAACCCAAAAACCCTGTATGTCCAGAATCAAGTTAGAGCAACTCTACATAGTAAAGTTTGTCCAATGAGGCTAAAACTTTGCAGGAGTGCCTAATACCTCAAATGAGGGTTCTACACCAAAAGTGGGATTTGTGGGACTTAGTTTGATCACACTCCCTTTGGAAGTAATAGATCTGGTCATATTGGAATGATTTCAAGTTTACAAAGCTAAACTTGTCCATTGGAGCTCAAATTTGGTGGAACTCCATGGTTTATCCCCAAAACCAAACCTGTTAAGTCTCAGCACCAGTGGTGGGGTGCAACCCCCTGTGACCACTGTCGAACACCTTCTGTCAGATAGGAAAAAGCCACCTTAGCCACAGCTAAACCAAACTCCTTTGCTTCAAACTCTTAGATTAAGCAGCCAACACCTGTATCTAACCCCAGTCAACTTGCCCCTCACTGGTTCAAAGTGGAAAGGCCAAAAAACCCCAATTTAGACCCCAGTTCATGATTGACAGCACCAGTATTTCTTGCCTCCTTTGACCAGTCGAAGCTCCCACTAAAACCAAACGGCTAGCCACACCCCCAGCAAGTGCCAGGACATGCTAGACACGTCCAAAGTGCCTCAGAGCGCCCCAGCATGCCGTGGCATGCCAAAACTGCGCTATGCGTGCGCTACGGGGAGTCATCAAGGTGGGGGCGACGCCCTCGGCCAGTTCTAGCCTCCCCCAGATGTCCAACCTCCTCCCCAACAGCCCCTCTGCATCGGGCAAGCCTCAGGGCCCCTCCTCTCTCACGCTAGAGCTCGCGCGACGCTCGCCCGCGCGCTCCAGATTCGGCCAAGCTTGCGCGGCCATGAATGCACGACTCTCCTCTCTCTCTCTCAGCAGCAGACGGTTCGGGCAGTCCAATACACGTCATGAGACCGTGGTTTCAACCCCAACGTCTCTAAGCACCCCCATGCGCAACACGATGAGTCACTGGCGCTCCCGAGTCTGCTCACCGTCGCGGGCCTATAAATAGCCCTCCCCCTCGCTCCAGCACTCCTCAGATAGCTTCGCCGCATCCACTAGCACCTCCCTAGCCACCCCAGCAACCCAGCAGAGCCCCGATGCTCGATATCGACCGAGGCCCCTCCGCCTCGGAGATCCGGTCGATCTTCGGCTACACAACGGTTCCAGCGCCCCTCGACCCACACCAAACTGACCCCCTTGATCCCAGGAAGCTTTCCCATAACTCGCCCGAGCTTTTCCGTGCCTCTAGCCACCCCATCGACAACTTCCCGAAACCTCTCCGCCACGGCCACCTCGTCGCCGGCGAACTCCTGCCTCCCCGTCATTGTTTCGACCAACAGCAGGTAGGCGACAGTCAGGCGAACCCATTCCCCTGCTCATTGGAGCTTGGGCACGTCGGCAGCCACGTCGGCGTCCTCCTCCTCCTCTCTGGCTAGAGGTAGGAGACGACCCCGACAGGTGTGACCCACCTGTTGGTGGCCCAGCCTCCTCCCCCACGCTGGCCTCGGCCACTGATCGGAGGGCCCCGCGCGTCAGGTTCAAACCTGACGGCGCGCGTGCCTGGGCAGGCCGTCGGCTGGCCATGGGCCAGCCCAGCTCTGGGCCGAGCCACGACAGGAGCTGGCCTGTTTCCCTTTTATTTTTAAATCTGGATTTCTAAGATTTTTATAAAAACATTTAACCAGTGTAAATATATAATTCTTCCACTGTTATTCTTCTAAAAATGTGTAGAATTTAACGATATGCTTAGATGAATTTTTCCAGCAACTAATCTATTTTGCAATATTAAAAAGGGCTAAAATGTAATAGTTTTGCTTCTGCTTGGTTGTTTTTAAAATATTCCTTCAAGGGAAAATTAAGGCAAGTATTTTTAAAATGATATCTTAGATTTATCAGTAATAGGGAACATTGTTAAAATGACTTTGTGGACTGTTTCTGTGTGAGCTATTCCTTATTTATTGTTTTATCGATGATAGAAAATCCGTGTGACGAGGGAATCGGAGCGGAAGACCTCGAACACCCCGGATACTTAGCTGACCAAGGCAAGCAACCCTTTGACCATGACTGAGCATATGTTACTTTGCATGTTATAATAGCAAGTATTCCCGTTGCATACGATCATAAGTGTCGGTAATCATTTGATGTGATTTTACCGAAGGCACCTTCGGAGCACATGCATTGAGCTTGACTCTACCCCTTAGCGTCATGCTAATACCATGTTGACAAGTAAAGATAGAAGTAGTATTACTCATGAGCATGATGTTGTCATAAAGCAAGAGTTTATGAAAACCCCGTCGGGTGCCACTAATGCCCGAGGGTGATGATGAGTTAGGTGGTCACTTTTGGTGAAGTGATGCACCCGATATTTGTGTGAGTAAGGTTTCGGAAATGGGATTAGATTTATGATGTGTCGACCGTCCCAACCATACCAGTACGAACATGTTACCCCTTATGGGATGGGGTTATGTTAATTACTCTGGTCGGTGCTAGCAAAGAGCCACATTACTAGTGGCGGGAGTGATTTGTGGTCATTCTCATGATGGGGTCGTGCCGGGTAGGATGATTATGCCATTTTTATGAGTTCCAGTCACACCGTTGGTCCCCGCATGGTCGGTACGGTCCAGAGTTGGTGCTCGTAAGACGTACGACATGTGGGCTGGGTACCAATCGAGTTGACCTCATTGTCTAGTATCGTCAGGGGAAAGGCATTGATCGGTTACTTACCTCGGGTATGTGAAATACCGTGAGTCGTGGATGACACGGAAGTTTCCCGGATCTCGTGGGTCAAGCGTACTACCTGTGCAGAGTGTAAACTATTCAAATAGTCGTGTCCACGGTTAAGGACAGTTGGGTAATCCTGCTTAAACTACGTCATGATATTTCCGCATAAACCAAGTGTGCGTACCGTGAGTATGTGTGTGAGGTGATGAGAAAAGTGTTGCTATGATAGCAATGTTATGACCAAGTTCGGTGACTTGGCATACAGGGTGAACCGGATGGTTCATCCCTCAACAGATATATTGGTATCCGTAACCTGTTCTTCAAGAGTAATTCTTTAAATTGATGCATAAACAATGATCATTCCACCCTGATGAGTTATACTAGAAATGCATGATATTGTTACCCTTCACTTTCATTGTTCATATCATTGGCTGTTTGCGAGTACATTCAAAGTACTCATTAGCTTGCCACTGGTTATGTTATTGACCAGGCATGGAAGGACCGGAGTTTGGACATGAGTACGTCTTCGGCGACACCCCTGCGAACTAGGACGCTTCCGAGTCAGAATGCCTATCGATGTAGGCTTGATGGCATGGGCACCCGCTTAGCCCCGTTGTTTTCCGCTATTAGTGTATCCGTGTGATTTGTCCTTAGGCCCTGTCTTGTGAACTTGACCCTTCGGTCACGTGTTGTAATAATCGATACTTGGATGTAAGACTCTTTATTCAGTATCTCTATTCGGTGAGCATTGATCTCTGGGATCACTGAGCACGGCGATTCTCGACTAGTAAGTCGGGGTCCCCACAGAGCTGGTATCAGAGCCATCCTGACTACAGGAAGCCTTAGGTAGCATGGATGATAACCGGACAATTAGTGCACATAGATTGACCCGAGAACCGCACCCACTATATATTTCTAACCCTCTCCTCTACACCTTGTAGATGGCCTTCGTACCCCAGACGCTTCTAGAAACGGGCTTTCCTCTGCTCTTGAGTGATAGCCTTGAGAAGTGTCAAGTGTGTCGCACGCCCGTCTTTCTCTACCACGAACACTCGGTCAACGCCCACACCAAGGAGTATCACGTGGACGTGATAGTGAAGGCTAATGACTCCCCAACTAGCTGGTTCTTTGAAGGGCCACAAATGGAGGATCTGATGTTGGCCGTGGAGACTGCAGCACGAGAGGCACTCGTGCGACTCCCGACATCCTTCCTGAGATGGCGAATGAACCCGCTACTCGTCACTTACCTTTTGTTAAGGATAAGATAGACGGAAGCTAGAAACTCAACCCCTCATCTGAGGACGGGATGCCATTAAGGTTTCAGACCTACTTCAGCCTCTCCTCAGACACCTTGACGCATCTTTTGATCAAGGAGTCAACTAGGATTCGCCAAGAGCTGCACCAAGTTAAGGACCTACTTTGTATGGAGAAGATGAAGAACAGCAAGGTGAAGAAAGAAGGAGCACCTTTGATATCACCTGGCTTTGTGTTCCGAGGAGGAATACCCCCGCTTCAGGCGGTTCCTCTTCAGAGTCGACTCTTAACCGCAGAAGAGTACACCGAGCTTTTCGCTACCTCACCAACCAAGAGACATCGAGATGGACTACTTCCTTCCCCTACTCCTTCAAGGAAAGGAAGCACTAATGAAGATGAAGACAGAGATGAAGATGAAGACGAAGATCGCACATAGCCGGCTTATGAGACCACATAGTCGATCGCGTAGCAGCGTAGGGTGCACCGAGCGTAGGAGTTCTTGTATCAGTATGTTATGACCCGGATGTTGTGTGAACCTGTTGGATGCAAGTCGCATTCTGCCTTGAGCAGCGTGTGAGCGACTGCATTGCTTGCTTTTAAATTAATGTAATAGTTCTTTCAAAAACCTTTGTCATAAAATCCTTGCACACTAGCACACACAAGACCCCCCCCCCCTCTTTACTAGAACGTCACCCCTTTCGAGTGCAACCAGTTCAGTAGAATTTGACCTGTCTACTCCCCTGACAGAATGGTGAATGCAACTCGCAACAGGACTTTCGGCAACCTCGGCTCTGCCTCTTCAGGACAGCAGCAGGGAACCGGAGGGGAAGCTCAAGCTGGAGATCACCATGTGCAGCAAGACGATATTCCTCCGCCACCACCTCCCCCTGAAAGCTTGACCATGGCTCAGTTCCTTCAAGATGTTCGGGAGGAGCGTCAAGCCAACAATGCCGCTATCCGGCAGCTGGCTCAAACCTTGGTGAACCACCCGCCGCAGAACGGGAATGGCAACGGTCGCTCAACTCTCTGTGAGTTTATGCGGACTACGCCGCCCATATTCACGGAGACGACTGAGCCCTTGGAGGCTGATGACTGGATCCGCACTATCGAAGACCTTCTCATGTTGGTCAAGTGCACTGACGACAACGAGAAAGTTCTCTACGCAACCCACTGTCTCGGAGGCACAGCCAGAGCTTGGTGGGATGGATTTCAGATCATGCGAGCCGGGCAAGTCATCACTTGGGCAATGTTCAAGGATAGATTCCGCGCCGCTCACATTCCTCCGGGGATGATGACCATTAAGAAGCGGGAATTCCGAGTCTTAAGGCAAGGCAGTGGATCAGTCAAGGAGTATTTGCAGAAGTTCAACCTTCTATCAAGGTATGCACCTGAAGATGTCAGCACTGAGGCTGCCAGAGTGGAGCGCTTTATGGAAGGACTGTAGAAGTCACTCCAATATCAACTGGATGTTTGTGAATGTCGGACCTTCAGTGACCTGGTTAATAAGGCTCTTATGTTGGAAGACAAGCGTCGTGCAATGGACGACACTCGTAAGCGCAAGCTGATAAGTAGTGGAGGACCGATCAACTCGAAACCACGACCATGGCAGTCAGCCCCAGCAAGACCCAACTATCAGCAGCAACAGTACAAGCATCCAACATTTCGCGAGAATTTCCAACCTCAGCAAGTTAGCGTCAAGCCAGCAAGCACTCCGCCAAACAACGGTGGCAGCAAGACCAATCTTCAAGCGCAAGTTACCTGTTTCGGGTGTGGACAACCAGGGCACTATTCCAGGCAGTGCCCCAATAAGAAACCTGATGTTCCGTGGCCTAATGCGTCAAATCTAGGCCAAGGAGCACGGATACGTCTCCAACGTATCTACTTCTCCAAACTCTTTTGCCCTTGTTTTGGACTATAGTTTGCATGATTTGAATGGAACTAACCTGGACTGACGCTGTTTTCAGCAAAATTGCATTGGTGTTATTTTTGTGCAGAAATCAAAGTTCTCCAAACGTCCTGAAAATTTACGGGGAGAAGTTTTGGAAAATATCAAAAACATCTGCGGCAAGTTCCACCTCAAGGGGTGGGCCAGTGGGCCACAAGCCCTGCTCCGCCACCACCCCCTGGTGGCGGTGGACAGGCTTGTGGGGCCCACAGGCACCTGCCTCCCCCAACTCCAGCTCTATAAGTTGCCTTTCGTCCCAAAAAAAAGAAGTTTTCGTCGCGTTTTCGATACGGAGGCGCCGCCACCTCCTGTTCTTCATCTGGAGGGCAGATCTGGAGTCCGTCTTGGGCTCCGGAGAGGGGAAATCGTCGCCATCATCATCATCAACCTTCTTCCCTCTCCAATTCCATGAAGCTCTTCGTCGTTCGTGAGTAATCTGTTCGTAGGCTCGCTGGGCGGTGATGAGTAGGATGAGATCTATCATGTAATCAAGTTAGTTTTGATGGGGATTGATCCCTAGTATCCACTATGTTCTGAGATTGATGTTGCTACTACTTTTCCATGCTTAATGCTTGTCACTAGGGCCCGAGTGCCATGGTTTCAGATCTGAAATTATTATGTTGTCACCAATATATGTGTGTTTTAGATTCGATCTTGCAAGTTGTAGTTACCTACTATGTGTTATGACCCGGAAACACCGGAGTGACAATAACCGGAACCACTCCCGGTGATGACCATAGTTTGAGGAGTTCATGTGTTCACCAAGTGCGTTGGTCCGGTTCTTTAGTAAAAGGAGAACCTTAATATCGTGTAGTTTCCTTTTGGACCTGCTGCCACGGGAGGGATGGACAATAGATGTCATGCAAGTTCTTTTCCCTAAGCACGTATGACGACACAGGGAATGCATGCCTACATCACATTGATGAACGAGAGCTAGCCACATATCTCTCCGTTTTATAGCTGTTGCATGATGAATATCATCCAAACAAATCACCGACCCATTGGCTACGAGTTTGTCCTACTGCTGTTGTTACTTGTCTTGCTTTGTTACTGCTGCTACTTCTGTTGCTACTGCTGTTACTTGTCTTGCTCTGCTGCTACTACTGTTGCTACTGTTGTTACTTGTCTTGCTCTGCTGCTGCTACTACTGTTGCTACTGCTATTACTTGTCTTGCTCTGCTGCTACTACTGTTGCTATTACTGTAGCTTGCTACTGTTGCTACTTGCTACTGCTGTAACTACTGTTGTTCCTTGCCTCTGCTATTGCTCGTTACACTGCTACTACCTGCTACACTGTTGATTCGCTGACCGTTGACGGGAATTGACAACTTCCATCAACGCGGCAACTAGGCGCCATTGATACAATCGTTAGGAATGTTGGAATTATGCCCTAGAGGCAATAATAAATATATAGTTATTATTATAATTCCTGTATCAAGATAATCGTTTATTATCCATGCTATAATTGTATTGAATGAAGACTTATATACATGTGTGGATACATAGACAAAACACTGTCCCTAGCAAGCCTCTAGTTGGCTAGCCAGTTGATCAAACATAGTCAGGGTCTTCTAATTATGTACAAGGTGTTGTTGCTTGATAACTGGATCACGTCATTAGGAGAATCACGTGATGGACTAGACCCAAACTAATAGACGTAGCATGTTGATCGTGTCATTTTGTTGCTACTGTTTTCTGCGTGTCAAGTATTTGTTCCTATGACCATGAGATCATATAACTCACTGACACCGGAGGAATGCTTTGTGTGTATCAAACGTCGCAACGTAACTCGGTGACTATAAAGATGCGCTACAGGTATATCCGAAGGTGTTTGTTGAGTTAGTATGGATCGAGACTGGTATTTGTCACTCCGTGTGACGGAGAGGTATCTCGGGGCCCACTCGGTAATACAACATCACACACAAGCCTTGCAAGCAATGTGACTTAGTGTAAGTTGTGGGATCTTGTATTACGGAATGAGTAAAGAGACTTGCCGGTAAACGAGATTGAAATAGGTATGCGGATACTGACGATCGAATCTCGGGCAAGTAACATACCGAAGGACAAAGGGAATGACATACGAGATTATATGAATCCTTGGCACTGAGGTTCAAATGATAAGATCTTCATAGAATATGTGGGATCCAATATGGGCATCCAGGTCCCGCTATTGGATATTGACCGAGGAGTCACTCGGGTCATGTCTGCATAGTTCTCGAACCCGCAGGGTCTGCACACTTAAGGTTCGACGTTGTTTTATGCGTATTTGAGTTATATGGTTGGTTACCGAATGTTGTTCGGAGTCCCGGATGAGATCACAGACGTCATGAGGGTTTCCGGAATGGTCCGGAAACGAAGATTGATATATAGGATGACCTCATTTGATTACTAGAAGGTTTTCGGAGTTACCGGGAATGTACCGGGAATGACGAATGGGTTCCCGGTATTCACCGGCGGGGGCAACCCACCCCAGGGAAGCCCATAGGCCTTGGGGGTGGCGCACCAGCCCTTGGTGGGCTGGTGGGACAACCCAAGAAGGCCCTATGCGCCAAGGATAGAAAATCAAAGAGAAAGAAAAAAAAAGGAGGTGGGAAAGGAGAGAAGGACTCCACTTTCCAATCCTAGTTGGACTAGGATTGGAGGAGGACTCCTCCTCCCTTGGTGGTGCAGCCCTTGGGGCTCCTTGAGCCTCAAGGCAAGCCTCCCCTCCCTCCTCCTATATATATGGAGCAATTAGGTCTGATTTGAGACAACTTTTCAAAGGCAGCCCGACCACATACCTCCACGGTTTTACCTCTAGATCGCGTTTCTGCGGAGCTCGGGCGGAGCCCTGCCGAGATCAGATCACCACCAACCTCCGGAGCGCCGTCACGCTGCCGAAGAACTCATCTACCTCTCCGTCTCTCTTGCTGGATCAAGAAGGCCGAGATCATCGTCGAGCTGTACGTGTGCTGAACGCGGAGGTGCCGTCCGTTCGGCACTAGATCGTGGGACGGATCGCGGGACGGTTCGTGGGACGGTTCGCGGGGCGGATCGAGGGACGTGAGGACGTTCCACTACATCAACTGCGTTCACTAACGCTTCTGCTGTGCGATCTACAAGGGTACGTAGAACGGAAATCCCCTCTCGTAGATGGACATCACCATGATAGGTCTTCGTGCACGTAGGAAATTTTTTGTTTCCCATGCGACATTCCCCAACAGTGGCATCATGAGCTAGGTTCATGTGTAGATGTCTTCTCGGGTCATGTCTGCATAGTTCTCGAAGCCGCAGGGTGTGCACACTTAAGGTTCGACGTTGTTTTATGCGTATTTGAGTTATATGGTTGGTTACCGAATGTTGTTCGGAGTCCCGGATGAGATCACGGACGTCACAAGGGTTTCCGGAATGGTTCGGAAACGAAGATTGATATATAGGATGACCTCATTTGATTACCGGAAGGTTTTCGGAGTTACCGGGAATGTACCGGGAATGACGAATGGGTTCCGGGTGTTCACCGGGGGGGGGGGGGGACCCACCCCGGGGAAGCCCATAGGCCTTGGGGGTGGTGCACCAGCCCTTAGTGGGCTCGTGGGACAGCCCAAGAAGGCCCTATGCGCCATAGGAAGAAAATCAAAGAGAAAAGAAAAAAAAGAGGAGGTGGGAAAAAGGGGAAGGACTCCTCCTTCCAAACCTAGTTGGATTCGGTTTGGAAGGGGAGGACTCCCCCCCTTTGCTCGGCCGAACTCCTTGGGGGTCCTTGGACCCCAAGGCAAGGCTCCCTCTCTTCCCCTATATATACGGAGGTTTTAGGGCTGATTTGAGACAACTTTGCCACGGCAGCCCGACCACATATCTCCACGGTTTTACCTCTAGATCGAGTTTTTGCGGAGCTCGGGCGGAGCCCTACCGAGATAAGATCATCGCCAACCTCCGGAGCGCCATCACGCTGCCGGAGAACTCCTCCACCTCTCCATCTATCTTGCTGGATCAAGAAGGCCGAGATCATCGTCGAGTTGTACGTGTGCTGAACGCGGAGGTGCCGTCCGTTCGGCACTAGATCGTGGGACTGAACGCGGGACGGTTCGCGGGGCGGATCGAGGGACGTGAGGACGTTCCACTACATCAACCGCGTTCACTAACACTTCTGTTGTGCGATCTACAAGGGTACGTAGATCAAATATCCCCTCTGGTAGATGGACATCACCATGATAGGTCTTCGTGCGCGTAGGAAATTTTTTGTTTCCCATGCGACATTCCCCAACAGTGGTATTAGAGCTAGGTTCATGCGTAGATGTCTTCTCGAGTAGAACACAAAATTATTTGTGGGCGGTGATGTGCGTTTTGCTGCCCTCCTTAGTTTTTTCTTGATTCCGCGGTATTGTTGGATCGAAGCGGCTTGGACCGACATTACTCGTACACTTACGAGAGACTGGTTTCATCGCTACGAGTAACCCCGTTGCTCAAAGATGACTGGCAAGTGTCAGTTTCTCCAACTTTAGTTGAATCAGATTTGACCGAGGAGGTCCTTCTATAAGGTTAAATAGCAATTCATATATCTCCGTTGTGGTGTTTGCGTAAGTAAGATGCGATCCTACTAGATACCCATGGTCACCACGTAAAACATGCAACAACAAAACTAGAGGACGTCTAACTTGTTTTTGCAGGGTATGCTTGTGATGTGATATGGCCAACAATGTGATGTGATATATTGGATGTATGAGATGATCATGTTGTAATAGATAATATCGACTTGCACGTCGATGGTACGGCAACCGGCAAGAGCCATAGGGTTGTCTTTAAACTAACGTTTGTGCTTGCAGATGCGTTTACTATTTTGCTAGGATGTAGATTTAGTAGTAATAGCATGAGTAGCACGACAACCCCGATGGCGACACGTTGATGGAGATCATGGTGTGGCGCCAGTGACAAGAAGATCGTGCCGGTGCTTTGGTGATGGAGATCAAGGAGCACGTGATGATGGCCATATCATGTCACGTATGAATTGCATGTGATGTTAATCCTTTTATGCACCTTATTTTGCTTAGAACGATGGTAGCATTATGAGGTGATCTCTCACTAAAATTTCAAGACGAAATTGTGTTCTCCCCGACTGTGCACCATTGCTACAGTTCGTCGTTTCGAGACACCATGTGATGATCGGGTGTGATAGACTCAACGTTCACATACAACGGGTGCAAAACAGTTGCACATGCGGAACACTTGGGTTAAGCTTGACGAGCCTAGCATGTGCAGACATGGCCTCGGAACACATGAGACCGAAATGTCGATCACGAATCATATAGATGATATGATTAGCATAGGGATGCTTACCACTGAAACTATACTCAACTCACGTGATGATCGGACTTGAGCTAGTGTAAGTGGATCATGAACCACTCAAATGACTAGAGAGATGTACTTTTTGAGTGGGAGTTTAGCAAGTAATTTGATTAAGTTAAACTCTAATTATCTTGAACATAGTCTAAGTCCACTTTGAATATATTTGTGTTGTAGATCATGGCTCACCCTGAATTTTAATACGTTCCTAGAGAAAGCTAAGTTGAAAGATGATGGAAGCAACTTTGTAGACTAGGCTCATAATCTTAAGCTAATCTTACAAGCTGGGAAGAAGGATTATGTCCTTAATGCTGCGCTAGGAGATGAACCACCCGCTACGGCTGACCAGGATGTTAAGAACGCTTGGTTAACACGTAAGGAGGACTACTCAGTAGTTCAATGTGCAGTCTTGTATGGCTTAGAACTTGGACTTCAACGTCGCTTTGAGTGTCATGGAGCATATGAGATGTTCCAGGAGTTGATGTTCATCTTTCAGAAGAACGCCCGGATAGGGAGGTATGAGACCTCCGATAAATTCTATGCTTGCAAGATGGAGGAGAATTCGTCTGTCAGTGAACATGTGCTCAAAATGTCTGGGTACTCAAACCGTCTAGCTGAGCTGGGGATTGAACTCCCGCAAGAGGCTATCATTGACAGAATCCTTCAATCACTGCCCCCAAGCTATAAGGGCTTTGTGTTGAACTACAACATGCAAGGGATGAACAAGTCACCCGGCAAGTTGTTTGCGATGTTGAAAGTCGCAGAGTGTGAACTCCGTAAAGAGCATCAAGTGTTGATGGTGAATAAGACCACTAGTTTCAAGAGAAACGGCAAAGGCAAGAAGGGTAATTCAAAGAAGAGCGGCAAGCCAGTTGCCAATCCGACGAAGAAACCCAAAGCTGGACCTAAGCCTGAAACAGAGTGCTACTATTGCAAGGGTATGGGTCACTGGAAGCGCAATTGCCCCAAGTATCTGGCTGATAAGAAGGCGGCCGAAGAAACATCAGGTATATTTGATATACATGTTATTGATGTGTACTTAACAGGCTCTCGTAGTAGTGCCTGGGTATTCGATACCGGTTCTGCTGCTCATATTTGCAACTCGAAATAGGAACTGCGGAATAGACGAAGGCTGGCGAAAGATGAAGTGATGATGCGCGTACGAAATGGTTCCAAGGTTGATGCAATCGCCGTCGGCACAGTTTCACTTCAGTTATCATCAGGATTAGTTATGAACTTGAATCATTGTTATTTAGTGCCTGCGTTGAGCATGAACATTATATCTGGATCTTGTTTATTACGAGACGGTTACTCTTTTAAGTCAGAGAATAATGGTTGTTCTATTTCTATGAGTAACATCTTTTATGGTCATGCACCCAATGTGAGAGGATTGTTCATATTGAATCTTGATAGTGATACACACATACATAACATTGAGACCAAAAGAGTGAGAGTTAACAATGATAGCGCCATATTTTTGTGGCACTGCCGCTTAGGTCATATTGGTGTAAAGCGCATGAAGAAACTCCATGCCGATGGACCTTTGGAGTCACTTGATTTTGATTCACTTGACACGTGCGAACCATGCCTCATGGGCAGGATGACTAAAACTCCGTTCTCCGGAACAATGGAGCGTGCCAGTGACTTGTTGGAGATCATACATACCGATGTGTGCCGTCCGATGAGCGTAGAGGCACGCGGCAGATATCGTTATTTTCTCACCTTCACTGACGATTTGAGTAGATATGGTTATGTCTACTTAATGAAGCACAAGTCTGAAACATTTGAAAAGTTCAAGCAATTTCAGAGCGATGTTGAATATCATCATAACAAGAAGATCAAGTTCCTACGGTCTGATCGTGGGGGTGAGTATCTGAGTTTCGAGTTTGGTGCTCACTTAAGACAATGTGGAATTGTTTCACAGTTGACACCGCCTGGAACACCACAGCGTAATGGTGTGTCCGAACGTCGTAATCGTACTTTATTAGAGATGGTGCGATCTATGATGTCTCTTACCGATTTGCCGTTATCGTTTTGGGGTTATGCATTAGACACAGTTGCATTCACTTTAAATAGGGCACCATCAAAATCCATTGAGACGACACCATACGAACTGTGGTATGGCAAAAGGCCAAAGTTGTCGTTTCTTAAAGTTTGGGGATGTGATGCTTATGTCAAAAAGCTTCAGCCTGAAAAGCTGGAACCCAAAGCGGAAAAGTGCATCTTCATAGGTTACCCAAAAGAGACAGTTGGGTACACCTTCTATCTCAAATCCGAGGGCAAAGTGTTTGTTGCTAAAAACAGAGCTTTTCTCGAGAAGGAGTTTCTCTCGAGAGAATTGAGTGGGAGGAAGATAGAACTTGATGAGGTTGTCGAACCTCTCATCCCTCTGGATGGTGGCGCAGGGCAAGGGGAAACCCGTGTCATTGCGACGCCGGTTGAGGAGGAAGTTAATGATGATTATCATGAAACTCCGGTTCAAGTTCCTGTCGAACCACGCAGGTCGACGAGACCACGTGGTGCTCCAGAGTGGTACAGTAATCCCGTTTGGTCAATCATGTTGTTAGACAACAATGAACCTGCAAATTATGAAGAAGCAATGGTGGGCCCAGATTCCAACAAATGGCTAGAAGCCATGAAGTCCGAGATAGGATCCATGTATGAAAACAAAGTGTGGACTTTGGAAGTACTACCTGAGGGCCGCAAGGCTATTCAGAACAAATGGATCTTTAAGAAGAAGACGGACGCTGACAGCAATGTGACCGTTTATAAAGCTCGACTTGTGGCAAAGGGTTTTTTTCACAAGTTCAAGGAGTTGACTACGATGAGACATTCTCACCCGTAGCGATGCTTAAGTCTGTCAGAATCATGTTAGCAATAGCTGCATTTTTCGATTATGAAATTTGGCAGATGGATGTCAAAACGGCGTTCCTTAACGGTTTCCTTAAGGAAGAGTTGTTTATGATGCAACCCGAAGGTTTTGTCGATCCTAAGAATGCTAACAAGGTGTGCAAGCTCCAGCGATCCATTTATGGACTGGTGCAAGCATCTCGGAGTTGGAACAAACGCTTTGATGAGGTGGTCAAAGCATTTGGGTTTATACAAGTGGTTGGAGAATCTTGTATTTACAAGAAAGTGAGTGGGAGCTTTGTGGCGTTTCTAATATTATATGTGGATGACATATTGCTGATTGGAAACAACGTAGAGTTTTTGGAGAGCATAAAGGATTACTTGAATAAAAGTTTCTCTATGAAGGACCTAGGAGAAGCTGCTTACATTCTAGGCATTAAGATCTATAGGGATAGATCAAAACGCCTGATAGGACTTTCACAAAGCACATACCTTGATAAAGTTTTGAAGAGGTTCAAAATGGAACAGTCCAAGAAAGAGTTCTTGCCAGTTTTACAAGGTACGAGATTGAGTAAGACTCAGTGCCCAGCAACTGATGAGGATAGAGAGCATATGAGCACCGTCCCCTATGCTTCAGCCATAGGTTCTATCATGTATGCAATGTTGTGCACTAGACCGGACGTTAGCCTGGCCATAAGTATGGTAGGAAGGTTCCAGAGTAATCCAGGAGTGGATCACTGGACGGCGGTCAAGAATATCCTGAAGTACCTGAAAAGGACTAAGGAGATGTTTCTCGTGTATGGAGGTGACGAAGAGCTCGTCGTAAAGGGTTACGTCGATGCAAGCTTTGACACAGATCGGGACGACTCTAAGTCGCAAACCGGATACGTATTTATTCTTAATGGGGGTGCGGTAAGCTAGTGCAGTTCCAAGCAAAGCGTCGTAGCAGATTCTACATGTGAAGCGGAGTACATGGCTGCCCTGGAGGCGGCTAAGGAGGGTGTCTGGATGAAGTAGTTCATGACGGATCTTGGTGTGGTGCCGAGCGCACTGAATCCAATAACCTTGTTCTGTGACAACACGGGTGCCATTGACTTAGCAAAGGAACCACGGTTTCACAAGAAGACCAGACACATCAAACGACGCTTCAACCTCATCCGCAACTACGTCGAAGGGGAGGACGTAAATATATGCAAAGTGCACACGGATCTGAATGTAGCAGACCCGCTGACAAAAGCTCTTCCACGGGCAAAGCATGATCAACACCAGAACTATATGGGTGTTAGATTTATTACAATGTAATTCACATGATGATGTGAGGGCTAGATTATTGACTCTAGTGCAAGTGGGAGACTGTTGGAATTATGCCCTAGAGGCAATAATAAATATATAGTTATTATTATAATTCCTGTATCAAGATAATCGTTTATTATCCATGCTATAATTGTATTGAATGAAGACTTATATACATGTGTGGACACATAGACAAAACAATGTCCCTAGCAAGCCTCTAGTTGGCTAGCCAGTTGATCAAAGATAGTCAGGGTCTTCTGATTATGAACAAGGTGTTGTTGCTTGATGACTGGATCACGTCATTAGGAGAATCACGTGATGGACTAGACCCAAACTAATAGACGTAGCATATTGATCGTGTCATTTTGTTGCTACTGTTTTCTGCCTGTCAAGTATTTGTTCCTATGACCATGAGATCATATAACTCACTGACACCGGAGGTATGCTTTGTGTGTATCAAACGTTGCAACGTAACTGGGTGACTATAAAGATGCTCTACAGGTATCTCCGAAGGTGTTCGTTGAGTTAGTATGGATCGAGACTGGGATTTGTCACTCCGTATGACGGAGAGGTATCTCGGGGCCCACTCGGTAATACAACATCACACACAAGCCTTGCAAGCAATGTTACTTAGTGTAAGTTGCGGGATCTTGTATTACGGAACGAGTAAAGAGACTTGCCGGTAAACGAGATTGAAATAGGTATGCGGATACTGACGATCAAATCTCGGGCAATTAACATACCGAAGGACAAAGGGAATGACATACGGGATTATATGAATCCTTGGCTCTGAGGTTCAAACGATAAGATCTTCGTAGAATATGTAGGATCCAATATGGGCATCCAGGTCCTGCTATTGGATATTGACCGAGGAGTCACTCGGGTCATGTCTACATAGTTCTCGAACCCGCAGGGTCTGCACACTTAAGGTTCGACGTTCTTTTATGCGTATTTGAGTTATATGGTTGGTTACCGAATTTTGTTCGGAGTCCCGGATGAGATTACGGACGTCACGAGGGTTTCCGGAATGGTCCGGGAACGAAGATTGATATATAGGATGACCTCATTTGATTACCGGAAGGTTTTCGGAGTTACCGGGAATGTACCGGGAATGACGAATGGGTTCCGGGTGTTCACCGGGGGGGCAACCCACCCCGGGGAAGCCCATAGGCCTTGGGGGTGGTGCACGAGCCCTTAGTGGGCTGGTGGGACAGCCCAAGAAGGCCCTAGGCACCATAGGAAGAAAATCAAAGAGAAAAAAAAGAGGAGGTGGGAAAAAGGGGAAGGACTCCTCCTTCCAAACCTAGTTGGATTCGGTTTGGAAGGGGAGGACTCCCCCCCTTGGCTCGGCCGAACCCCTTGGGGGTCCTTGGACCCCAAGGTAGGCTCCCCCTCTTCCCCCTATATATACGGAGGTTTTAGGGCTGATTTGAGACAATTTTTCCTAGGCAGCCCGACCACATATCTCCACGGTTTTACCTCTTGATCGTGTTTCTGCGAAGCTCGGGCGGAGCCCTGCCGAGATAAGATCATCACCAACCTCCGGAGCGTCGTCACGCTGCCGGAGAACTCATCTACCTCTCCATCTCTCTTGCTGGATCAAGAAGGCCGAGATCATCGTCGAGCTGTACGTGTGCTGAACGCGGAGGTGCCGTCCGTTCGGCACTAGATCGTGGGACTTATCGCGGGACGGTTCGCGGGGTGGATCGAGGGACGTGAGGACGTTCCACTACATCAACCGCGTTCACTAACGCTTCTGCTGTGCGATCTACAAGGGTACGTAGATCGAATATCCCCTCTCGTAGATGGACATCACCATGATAGGTCTTCGTGCGCGTAGGAAATTTTTTGTTTCCCATGCGACGTTCCCCAACAAGGAATAGTCTGTCGTCAACATATCATTTCTGACACCGTTGTTATCATACTACTTTGTTGTTACTACTGTGCTTGCAGATACTAATCTTTCAGGTCTGGTTGAATCCGACAAATTCAGTTGCTAATACTCGAGAGTATTCTCTCACCTCCTTTAGGCGATCTACAAATTTGGGTCGAATACTCTACCCTTGAAAACTGCTGCGAACCCACGCGCTGGTGGGCCCTCAACAACATTCTTCTATTTCCATTGCCGGGGAGTGCTACTAGCATTCTTCTTGTGCCATTGTAGGAGAAGGCTCGTTGTCATAAGCATTCGTCTAGCTAACACTAGAGATTGCAGGATCAGCACTTTTCTGGCGCCATTGCCGGGGAAACACAGCTGACGTCAGCATTTTTCTGGCGCCGTTGCCGGGGAAGCACACCTGACGTCAGCATTTTTCTGGCGTCGTTGCCGGGGAGGTATTGCTATATTCTCTGAGTCACTTGGGATTTATATCTGCTGATCACTATGAAGAATATGAAGGATCCGAAGACCAAAGTCTTGCCCTCAACTACGAGGGGAGGTAAGGAATTGCCATCTAGCTCTGCACTTGATTCACCTTCAGTTATGAGTAAGTTGGCGACTTCACCTCCTGCTAGAAATCTTGATATGTCACCTATGCTTGATGATGCTTATGATGCTACTGCTAGAGATGCTATGCTTGATACTATGCCTGATGATACTATGCTTGATACTGCTAGAGATGCTATGCTTGATACTGCTTTGCCTGATGATGCTAGAGATGCTATTTTGCCTGATGATGCTATGCTTGATACTGCTTTGCCTGCTGATGCTAGAGATGCTATTTTGCCTGATGATGCTAGAGATGCTATTTTGCCTGATGATGCTATGCTTGATACTGCTAGAGATACTCCTTTGCCTGATGTTCCACTAGGAGTGTTCCTTGATGCTCATATTGGTAGAGTTACTGCCAATGCTCGTGATGCTTCTGAAACTACCGATACTATTGAGATAGAACCTGCTTTTGCTCCTGTTAGATCTAGCTCTCCTAGATATGAATTGCCTGATATACCTGAGGGTTACGTTATGGAGGGAGAGATAGCTGAGGATTTTCTTGCGTGTAAGGATGCCTATGACGCTGAGAAATTTATTCTCAAGTGGAAGGAAAAATCTCGGGAAGCTAGGATGAAAAATGACCCGAAGTTTGCCACTTCGCCTATCTTTGTCACCGATAAGGATTATGAATTCTCTGTCGACCCTGAGATAATCTCTCTAGTCGAATCTAATCCTTTTCACGGTTATGAGTCTGAGACGGTCATAGCCCATCTTGCCAAACTATCCGAAATAGCCAACCTTTTCACTAATGAGGAGAAGATCTGCTACTACTATATCCTTAAGTTGTTTCCTTTCTCTCTAAAGGATGACGCTAAAGCCTGGTTCACCTCTCTTGCTCCTAGATGTGTGCGTAGTCCCGAGGAGATGGTCTATTACTTCTGTGAGAAATATTTCCCTGCCCATAAGAAGCAAGCTGCCTTGCAGGAAATATACAACTTTGCTCAACTCCAAGAAGAGAGTCTTCCACAAGCTTTGGGGAGGCTCCTCCAGCTACAGAATGCTTTGCCTGATCACCCTCTTAAGAAGAACGAGATACTTGATATCCTCTATAAGGGACTTACCGATGCCTCTAGAGACCACCTAGATAGTTGTGCCCGTTGTGTTTTTAGGGAACGAAATGTAGAACAAGCTGAGACTCTACTGAATAACCTCTTGATCAACATTAGTGCTTGGACTATTCCCGAACCACCTCCTAAGCCAACTCCTAAGAAAATAGGTATTCTATTCCTCAGTCCCGAAGATATGCAAGAAGCCAAGAAATCTATGCAAGAGAGAGGCATTAGATCTGAAGATGTCAAAAATCTACCACCTATCGAAGAGATCCACGATCTCGATAACCCGATACAGGTAGTAGAAGTGAATTCTCTGCATAGGTTTGATGAGAGTGATATTCCTTTTGATAAACCTGCTAGCCTATGCTTTGATGAATTTGACAACTTTGTTGCCAAACAACAGAGTTTCAATGATTATGTTAGCAGACATTTGGAACAAAGTACTCGTATGCTTAGCCATTCAAGTGCTTGTGTAGACAGAAATGTCAATGCTCTAAAGCTTCTGAGTAAACATGCCTCTATGATTACTACTCAGGTAGAACAAGTACTTAAAGCTCAGAATGACTTGCTCAATGAATTAAATGACAACTCTGTCAGAGTCATTACTAGAGGAGGCAATATGACTCAGGAACCTTTGTATCCTGAAGGTCATCCTAAGAGAATTGATCAAGATTCTCAAGGAATCAATGCTGATACACCTAGTCATCGTAAGGAGAAGAAGAAGGATGATAGCAACCTGCACGCCAATTCACCAAATACTATCACACCTGAAAAACCTAATGATATTTCTGCGTCTGATGCAGAAACACAATCATGTGATGAACATGAACCTGGTAACAATGTGGATAGTGATGTTCATAATAATTCTCAACCTAGCCATGACGAGGATGTGGAGATTGAACCTACAGTTAATCCTGATAATCCACAACCTAAGAGATACGACAAGAATGACTTCAATGCTAGGAATCATGGTAAAGAAAGAGAGCCATGGGTTCAGAGACCTATGCCCTTTCCTCCTAAGCCATCCAAGAAAAAGTATGATGAGGATTTTGAGCGCTTCGTTGAGATGATAAGACCCGTCTTTCTGCAGATGCGGTTAACTGATATGCTCAAGATGTCTCCGTATGCCAAGTACATGAAAGATATCGTGACTAATAAACGGAAGATACCAGATCTTGAGTGTTGGGGAACGTCGCATGGGAAACAAAAAATTTCCTACGCGCACGAAGACCTATCATGGTGATGTCCATCTACGAGAGGGGATGAGTGATCTACATACCCTTGTAGACCGTACAGCAGAAGCGTTAGAGAACGCGGTTGATGTAGTGGAACGTCCTCACGTCCCTCGATCCGCCCCGCGAACAATCCCGCGATCAGTCCCACGATCTAGTACCGAACGGACGGCACCTCCGCGTTCAGCACACGTACAGCTCGACGATGATCTCGGCCTTCTTGATCCAGCAAGAGAGACGGAGAGGTAGAAGATTTCTCCGGCAGCGTGACGGCACTCCGGAGGTTGGTGATGATCTTGTCTCAGCAGGGCTCCGCCCGAGCTCCGCGGAAACGCGATCTAGAGGAAAAACCATGGAGGTATGTGGTCGGGCTGCCATGGAAAAGTCGTCTCAAATCAGCCCTAAAACCTCCGTATATATAGGTGGGAGGGAGGGGGCCTTGCCTTGGGGCTCAAGGAGCCTCAAGGGGGTCGGCCGAGTCCAAGGGGGAGGACTCTCCCCCCAAACCGAGTTGGACTAGGTTTGGTGGGAGGGAGTCCCCCTCCCTTCCCACCTCCTCCTTTTTTTTCCTTTTTCCTTTGATTTCTTATCCTTGGCGCATAGAGCCCTTTTGGGCTGTCCCACCAGCCCACTAAGGGCTGGTGCGCCACCCTTATGGACTATGGGCTTCCCCGGGGTGGGTTGCCCCCCCCCCCCCGGTGAACCCCCGGAACCCATTCGTCATTCCCGGTACATTCCCGGTAACTCCGAAAACCTTCCGGTAATCAAATGAGGTCATCCTATATATCAATCTTCGTTTTCGGACCATTCCGGAAACCCTCGTGACGTCCGTGATCTCATCCGGGACTCCGAACAACATTCGGTAACCAACCATATAACTCTAATACGCATAAAACAACGTCGAACCTTAAGTGTGCAGACCCTGCGGGTTCAGAACTATGTAGACATGACCCGAGAGACTCCTCGGTCAATATCCAATAGCGGGACCTGGATGCCCATATTGGATCCTACATATTCTACGAAGATCTTATCGTTTGAACCTCAGTGCCAAGGATTCATATAATCCCGTACGTCATTCCCTTTGTCCTTCGGTATGTTACTTGCCCGAGATTCGATCGTCAGTATCCGTATACCTATTTCAATCTCGTTTACCGGCAAGTCTCTTTACTCGTTCCGTAATACAAGATCCCGCAACTTACACTAAGTTACATTGCTTGCAAGGCTTGTGTGTGATGTTGTATTACCGAGTGGGCCCCGAGATACCTCTCCGTCATACGGAGTGACAAATCCCAGTATTGATCCATACTAACTCAACGAACACCTTCGGAGATACCTGTAGAGCATCTTTATAGTCACCCAGTTACGTTGCGACGTTTGATACACACAAAGCATTCCTCCGGTGTCCGTGAGTTATATGATCTCATGGTCATAGGAACAAATACCTGACATGCAGAAAACAGTAGCAACAAAATGACACGATCAACATGCTACGTCTATTAGTTTGGGTCTAGTCCATCACATGATTCTCCTAATGATGTGATCCCGTTATCAAGTGACAACACTTGCCTATGGCCAGGAAACCTTGACCATCTTTGATCAACGAGCTAGTCAACTAGAGGCTTACTAGGGACAGTGTTTTGTCTATGTATCCACACAAGTATTGTGTTTCCAATCAATAAAATTATAGCATGGATAATAAACGATTATCATGAACTAAGAAATATAATAATAACTAATTTATTATTGCCTCTAGGGCATATTTCCAACAGTCTCCCACTTGCACTAGAGTCAATAATCTAGTTCACATCACCATGTGATTCCAACGAATCCAACACCCATATAGTTATGGGGTCTAATCACGTTTTGCTCGTGAGAGAGGTTTTAGTCAACGGTTCTGAAACTTTCAGATCCGTGCGTTCTTTACAAATCTTTATGTCATCTTATAGATGCTGCTACTACGTCCTATTCGTAAATGCTCCAAATATCTACTCTACTATACGAATCCGTTTCACTACTCATAGTTATTCGGATTAGTGTCAAAGCTTGCATCGACGTAACCCTTTACGACGAACTCTTTAACCACCTCCATAATCAAGAAAAATTCCTTAGTCCATTTGTTACTAAGGATAAATTTTGACCGCTGCTAGTGATTCGATCATGGATCACTCTCTGTACCTCTCAACAGACTTTGAGTCAAGGCACACATCAGGTGCGGTATACAGCATGGCATACTTTAGATTCTACGGCTAAGGCATAGAAGACGACCTTCGTCTATTCTCCTTATTCTGCCGTGGTCGGGTTTTGAGTCTTACTCAAATTCACACCTTACAACGCAACCAAGAACTCCTTCTTTACTGATCTATTTTGAACTCCTTCAAAAACTTGTCAAGGCATGCATCTTGTTGAAACTTCTATTAAGCGCTTTCGATCTATCTCCATAGATCTTTGATGCTCAACGTTCAAGTAGCGCAATCTAGGTATTCCTTTGAAAAACTCCTTTCAAACAACCTTGTATGCTTTACCGAAATTCTACATTACTTCTGATCCACAATATGTCAACCACATATACTTATCAGAAATTCTATAGTGCTCCCACTCACTTCTTTGGAAATACAAGTTTCTCATAAACCTTGTACAAACCCAAAATCTTTGATCATCTCATCAAAGCATATATATTCCAACTCCGAGATGCTTGCACCAGTCCATTGAAGGATCGCTGGAGCTTGCATACTTGCTAGTATCTTTAGGATCGACAAAACCTCCTGGTTGTATCACATACAATGTTTGCTCAAGGAAACCGTCGAGGAAACAATGTTTTGACATCCTACGTGCAATATTTCATAAATAATGCATCAACAACTAACATAATTCTAACAGACCTTTAGCATCGCTACGAGTGAGAAAGTCTCATCATAGTCAACTGTTTGATCTTGTCGAAAACATCTTTGCGACAAGTCGAGCTTTTCTTAATAGTGACTTATCACCATCATCGTCGGTTTTCCTTTAAAAATCCATCTTTACTCAATAGTCCTATGACCATCAAGTAATTCTACCAAAGTCTACACTTTGTTTTCATCCATGGATCCTCTCTCGGATTTCATGGCTTCCAGCCATCTGTCGGAATCTGGGCCCACCATCGCTTTCTCCATAACTCGTAGGTTCACTGTTGCTCAACAACATGACCTCCAAGACAGGGTTACCGTACTACTCTGCAGCAGTACGTGACCTTGTCAACCTACGAGGTTTGTAGTAACTTGATTCGAAGCTCAATGATCACCATCATCAGCTTCCACTTCAATTGGTGTAGGCGCCACAGGAACAACTTCCTGCGCCTTGCTACACACTGGTTGAAGTGATGGTTCAATAACCGCATCAAGTTCTACTACCCTCCCATTCAATTCTTTCGAGGGAAACCTTTCCTCGAGAAAGTTTCCGTGTCTAGAAACAAACACTTTGTTTCGGATCTGAGATAGGAGATGTACCCAACTGTTTTGGATACCCTATGAAGAAGCATTTATCCGCTTTGGGTTCGAGCTTATCAGACTGAAACTTTTTCACATAAGTGTCGAAACCCCAAACTTTCAAGAAACGACAGTTTAGATTTCTCTAAACCTCAGTCTATACTGTGTCATCTCAACGGAAATATGCGGTGCCCTATTTAAAGGGAGTGCGGTTGTCTCTAATGCATAACCCATAAACGATAGTGGTAATTCGATAAGAGACACCATAGTATGCACCATACCAAATAGTGCGTGGCTATGACGTTCAGACACATCATCACACTATGATGTTCCAGGTGGCATGAACTGCGAAACAATTTCCACATTGTCTTAACTGCGTACCAAAACTCGTAACTCAGATATTCATTTCTATGATCATATCATAGACAGTTTATCCTCTTGTTACGACGAACTTCACCCTTCGGTCACGTGTTGTAATAATCGATACTTGGATGTAAGACTCTTTATTCAGTATCTCTGTTCGGTGAGCATTGATCTCTAGGATCACTGAGCACGGCGATTCTCGACTAGTAAGTCGGGGTCCCCACAGAGCTGGTATCAGAGCCATCCTGACTACAGGAAGCCTTAGGTAGCATGGACGATAACCGGACAATTAGTGCACATAGATTGACCCGAGAACCGCACCCACTATATATTTCTAACCCTCTCCTCTACACCTTGTAGATGGTCGTCGTACCCAAGACGCTTCTAGAAATGGGCTTTCCTCTGCTCTTGAGTGATAGCCTCGAGAAGTGTCAAGTGTGTCGCACGGCCGTCTTTCTCTACCACGAACACTGGGTCAACACCGACACCAAGGAGTATCACGTGGAGCCTCACTTGAGCCGAAGGAACTGAAGTTATCTGGAATTCTCAAGAGAAATTAATAATGAGGTGGGAAATATTGATAACTTGGGTATGAGAACTGGTTGGCGGAACCATTTCATTAACAACCAACAACATAGTAGTATTTTGCTTTTAGCCCCTCTTTTGTTGTAGGAGAAAACTTTGGTTTCTGCTAAAAACTTACAGCCCCACCTGCCATATATGCATATAGTATAGATGATATTTTTACCCTCTCTTTTGTGACTTGCTGGCATATTCAATATGCTGACCTACACGGCTGCAACGTCTTATGTTGCAGATACTTTCTTCGACGAGTAAGAGTACGATTCAGGGTTACGGTCTGCACTCAACTTGCCGTTGGTGTTTATTGGCACTCCACTCCCTTGACTGTTTCCGCTGAGATATTTAAGGTATATATCAGTTTTACGCTATTTCCATGTGATTGCACTTTGATATATACATTGATGTACTGTGGGTGCCAGCACACTGATCCAGGGATGGCACAGATACACAGAGGCTTGACTCGTTTTGAGTCGGGTTGCTACAATCATGTAATCGAGTTAGTTTTGACGGGGATTGATCCCTAGTATCCACTATGTTCTACTACCTTGCCATGCTTAATGCTTGTCACTAGGGCCCGAGTGCCATGATTTCAGATCTGAACCTATTATGTTCTCGCCAATATATGTGTGTCCTTGATCCTATCTTGCAAGTTGTAGTCAGCTGCTATGTGTTATGACCCGGCAACCCTAGAGTGACAATAGCCGGAACCACTCCCGGAGATGACCATAGTATGAGGAGTTCATGTATTCACCAAGTGTTAATGCGTTGGTCCGGTTCTTTATTAAAAGGAGAACCTTAATATCTCGTAGTTTCCATTAGGACCACGCTGCCACGGGAGGGATGGACAATAGATGTCATGCAAGTTCTTTTCCATAAGCACGTATGACTACATACGGAGTACATGCCTACATTAGATTGATGAACTGGAGAGAGTTACATATCTTTCCATGTTATAGTTGTTACATGATGAATAGCATCCGGCATAATCATCCATCACCGATCCAATGCCTACGAGTCTTTTCCTACTCGTCCTTGCTACGTTACTTTGCTCCTATTGATGTCACTTCTGCTATCGTTACTCTGTTGCTACTGTTGTTACTTTGCTGCTACTGCTGTTACTCTGCTTCTACTGGTTACTGTTGCTACTGCTGCTCTCATACTACCTTGCTACTGATACTTTGCTGCAGATACTAAATCTTTCACGTGTGGTTGAATTGACAACTCAACTGCTAATACTTGAGAATATTCTTTGGCTTCCCCTTGAGTCAAATCAATAAATTTGGGTTGAATACTCTACCCTCGAAAATTGTTGCGATCCCCTATACTTGTGGGTTATCAAGACCTTTTTCTGGCGCCGTTGCCGGGGAAGCACATCTATATTCTCTCAGTCACTTGGGATTTACGTCTGCTGGTCACTATGATGAATCCGATAGATCCAAGAACTAAAGTGTTGCCCTCAACTACAAGGACAGGTAAGGAAGTGCCATCTAGCTCTGCACTTGATTCACCTTCAGTTATGAGTAAGTTTGCGACACCACCTCGTGCTAGAAATTTTGATATTTCACCTGTGCTTGATGATGCTACTTCTGCTGCCCATGATGCTATGCTTGATACTGCTTTGCCTGATGATGCTATGCTCGATACTCCTTTGCCACTAGGTGCATTCCTTGATGCACAAATTGCTAGAGTTGCTGCTAGATGTAATGATACTTCTGAAACTGCTGATACTATTGAAGTAGAACCTGCTATTTTGCCAGCTAGAACTAGCTCTCCTAGACATGAATTGGCTGATTGTCACACCCTGATTTTTGCTATCACTTGTCTTTATTGTAAAATTCTGAGCTTGTTAAAGCTTTTTCAAAACTAATGTTGTGAGTGCCATGATTGACATTGTATGCTTGTATGCTTGATCATGTGCGATTTTAAAACCCTAAAGTCCTTTTTGGTATTTTACTCATTTCCAAAAACCTTTGATAACCAAAGTAAAACCACCTTGAGATTGCACTGCATGTCTTTGATAACAAGTAGTGCTACTACTCATATTTGGTAATCTGATTTTTACCTATCTTTATATTTCAAAGCCACAAAAATAATTATTTTTGTGAGTATTTTCCTAATTAAATAACATGTCCATTTCTAAGGTCAGAATTGGTGTTCCAACATGGAAAAGTACTTTTCTGCTTTGGAAAAATCTGATTAAATTTGGAGATGATCAAAAGGACATATATTTTCTATACATAGGATTTTAAACCCCATTTTATATTATATTTATTGATTAAAACTATAAAAGCTATTTCTGTCTGTTTTGGCATTTTGAGATATTTCCAAAGGAAATATTCTCAATAAATTCCTAGAAAATTCCAGTGATGTCCCTAAGCCTTGTTTGCTATCCACATAAAGTTTCACCTTGATAAAAGGTGGATAAGGACCCCAAATAACCTAAAAACCCTGTGTGTCCAGAATCAAGTTAGAGCAACTCTACATAGAAAAGTTTGTCCAATGAGGCTAAAACTTTGCAGGAGTGCCTAATACCTCAAATGAGGGTTCTATACCAAAAATGGGAATTGTGGGACTTAGTTTGCTCACACTCCCTTTGGAAGGAACAGATCTGGTCATATTGGAGTGATTTCAAGTTTACAAAGCTAAACTTGTCCATTGGAGCTCAAATTTGGTGGAACTCCTTGGTTTATCCCCAAAACCAAACCTGTTAAGTCTCAGCACCAGTGGTGGGGTGCAACCCCGTGTGACCATTGTTGAACACCTTCTGTCAGATAGGAAAAAGGCACCTTAGCCACAGCTAAACCAAACTCCTTTGCTTCAAACTCTTAGATGAAGCAGCCAACACCTGTATCTAACCCCAGTCAACTTGCCCCTCACTGGTTAAGAGTGGAAAGGCCAAAAAACCCCAATTTAGACCTCAGTTCATGATTGACAACACCAGTATTTCTTGCCTCCTTTGACCAGTCGAAGCTCCCACTAAAACCAAATGGCTAGCCACACCCCCAGCAAGTGCCAGGGCATGCTAGACACGTCCAAAGTGCCTCAGAGCGCCCCCAGCATGCCGTGGCATGCCAAAACTGCGCTCTGGGCGCGCTACAGGGAGTCACCGAGGTGGGGGCGACGCCCTCGGCCAGTTCTAGCCTCCCACAGATGTCCAACCTCCTCCCCAACAGCCCCTCTGCATCGGGCAAGCCTCAGGGCCCCTCCCCTCTCACGCTAGAGCTCGCGCGACGCGTGCCCGCGCGCTCCAGATTCGGCCAAGCTTGCGCGGCCATGAATGCACGACTCCCCTCTTTCTCTCTCAGCAGCAGACGGTTCGGGCAGTCCAATACACGTCATGAGACCGTGGTTTCAACCCCAACATCTCTCAACACCCCCATGCGCGCCACGGTGAGTCACTAGCGCTCCCGAGTCTGCTCACCGTCGCGGGCCTATAAATAGCCCTCCCCCTCGCTCCAGCACTCCTCAGAGAGCTTCGCCGCATCCACTAGCACCTCCCTAGCCACCCCAGCAACCTAGCAGAGCCCCGGTGCTCGATATCGAACGAGGCCCCTCCGCCTCAGAGCTCCGGTCGATCTCCCGCTACACAACGGCTCCTGCACCCCTCGACCCACCAAACTGACCCGCTTGATTCCAGGAAGCTTTCCCCTAACTCGCCCGAGCTTTTCCGTGTCTCTAGCCACCCCCTCGACCACTTCCCGAAACCTCTCCGCCATGGCCTCCTCGTCGCCGGCAAACTCCTGCCTCCCCGTCGTTGTTTCGACCAACAGCAGGTAGGCGAAAGTTAGGCGAACCCATTCCCGTGCTCATTGGAGCTTGAGCACGTCGACAGCCACGTCGGCGTCCTCCTCCTCCTCTCTGGCTAGAGTTAGGAGACGACCCCGACAGGTGTGCCCCACTCGTCGATGGCCCAGCCTCCTCCCCCATGCTGGACTCAGCCACTGACCGCAGGGCCCCGCGCGTCAGGTTCAAACCTGACGGCGCGCGTGCCTGGGCAGGCCGTCGGCTGGCCATGGGCCAGCCCAGCTCTGGGCTGAGCCACGACAGGAGCTGGCCTGTTTCCCTTTTATTTTTAAATCTGGATTTCTAAGATTTTTATAAAAACATTTAACCAGTGTAAAAATATAATTCTTCCACTGTTATACTTCTAAAAATGTGTAGAATTTAATGATATGCTTAGATGAATTTTTCCAGCAACTAATCTATTTTGCAATATTAAAAAGGGCTAAAATGTAATAGTTTTGCTTCTGCTTGGTTGTTTTTAAAATATTCCTTCAAGGGAAAATTAAGGCGAGTATTTTTAAATTGATATCTTAGATTTATCAGTAATAGGGAACATTTTTAAAATAACTTTGTGGACTGTTTCTGTGGAGCTATTCCTTATTTATTGTTTTATCGATGATAGAAAATCCGTGTGACGAGGGAATCGGAGCGGAAGACCTCGAACACCCCGGATACTTAGCTGACCAAGGCAAGCAACCCTTTGACCATGACTGAGCATATGTTACTTTGCATGTTATAATAGCAAGTATTCCCGTTGCATACGATCATAAGTGCCGGTAATCATTTGATGTGATTTTACCGAAGGCTCCTTCGAAGCACATGCATTGAGCTTGACTCTACCCCTTAGGGTCATGCTAATACCATGCTGACAAGTAAAGATAGAAGTAGTATTACTCATGAGCATGATGTTGTCATAAAGCAAGAGTTTATGAAAACCCCGTCGGGTGCCACTAATGCCCGAGGGTGATGATGAGTTAGGTGGTCACTTTGGGTGAAGTGATGCACCCGATATTTGTGTGAGTAAGGTTTTGGAAATGGGATTAGATTTATGATGTGTCGACCGTCCCAACCTTACCAGTACGAACATGTTACCCCTTATGGGATGGGGTTATGTTAATTACTCTGGTCGGTGCTAGCAAAGAGCCACATTACTAGTGGCGGGAGTGATTTGTGGTCATTCTCATGATGGGGTCGTGCCGGGTAGGACGATTATGCCATTTTTATGAGTTCCAGTCACACCGTTGGTCCCCGCATGGTCGGTACGGTCCAGAGTTGGTGCTCGTAAGACGTACGACATGTGGGCTGGGTACCAATCGAGTTGACCTCATTGTCTAGTATCGTCAGGGGAAAGGCATTGATCGGTTACTTACCTCGGGTATGTGAAATACCGCGAGTCGTGGATGACACGGAAGTTTCCCGGATCTCGTGGGTCAAGCGTACTACCTGTGCAGAGTGTAAAGTATTCAAATAGTCGTGTCCACGGTTAAGGACAGTTGGGTAATCCTGCTTAAACTACGTCATGATATTTCCGCATAAACCAAGTGTGCGTACCGTGAGTATGTGTGTGAGGTGATGAGAAAAGTGTTGCTATGATAGCAATGTTATGACCAAGTTCGGTGACTTGGCATACAGGGTGAACCGGATGGTTCATCCCTCAACAGATATATTGGTATCCGTAACCTGTTCTTCAAGAGTAATTCTTTAAATTGATGCATAAACAATGATCATTCCACCCTGATGAGTTATACTAGAAATGCATGATATTGTTACCCTTCACTTTCATTGTTCTTATCATTGGCTGTTTGCGAGTACATTCAAAGTACTTATTAGCTTGCCACTGGTCATGTTATTGACCAGGCATGGAAGGACCGGAGTTTGGACATGAGTACGTCTTCGGGGACACCCCTGCGAACTAGGACGCTTCCGAGTCAGAATGCCTATCGATGTAGGCTTGATGGCATGGGCACCCGCTTAGCCCCGTTGTTTTCCGCTATTAGTGTATCCGTGTGATTTGGCCTTAGGCCCTGTCTTGTGAACTTGACCCTTCGGTCACGTGTTGTAATAATCGATACTTGGATGTAAGACTCTTTATTCAGTATCTCTGTTCGGTGAGCATTGATCTCTGGGATCACTGTGCACGGCGATTCTCGACTAGTAAGTCGGGGTCCCCACAGAGCTGGTATCAGAGCCATCCTGACTACAGGAAGCCTTAGGTAGCATGGACGATAACCGGACAATTAGTGCACATAGATTGACCCGAGAACCGCACCCACTATATATTTCTAACCCTCTCCTCTACACCTTGTAGATGGCCGTCGTACCCGAGACGCTTCTAGAAACGGGCTTTCCTCTGCTCTTGAGTGATAGCCTTGAGAAGTGTCAAGTGTGTCGCACGCCCGTATTTCTCTACCACGAACACTCGGTCAACGCCGACACCAAGGAGTATCACGTGGACGTGATAGTGAAGGCTAATGACTCCCCAACTAGCTGGTTCTTTGAAGGGCCACAAATGGAGGATCTGATGTTGGCCGTGGAGACTGCAGCACGAGAGGCACTCGTGCGACTCCCGACATCCTTCCTGAGATGGCGAATGAACCCGCTACTCGTCACTTACCTTTTGTTAAGGATAAGATAGACGGAAGCTAGACACTCAACCCCTCATCTGAGGACGGGATGCCATTAAGGTTTCAGACCTACTTCAGCCTCTCCTCAGACACCTTGACGCATCTTTTGATCAAGGAGTCAACTAGGATTCGCCAAGAGCTGCACCAAGTTAAGGACCTACTTTGTATGGAGAAGATGAAGAACAGCAAGGTGAAGAAAGAAGGAGCACCTTTGATATCACCTGGCTTTGTGTTCCGAGGAGGAATACCCCCGCTTCAGGCGGTTCCTCTTCAGAGTCGACTCTTAACCGCAGAAGAGTACACCGAGCTTTTCGCTACCTCACCAACCAAGAGACATCGAGATGGACTACTTCCTTCCCCTACTCCTTCAAGGAAAGGAAGCACTAATGAAGATGAAGACAGAGATGAAGATGAAGACGAAGATCGCACATAGCCGGCTTATGAGACCCGGATGTTGTATCAGTATGTTATGACCCGGATGTTGTGTGAACCTGTTGGATGCAAGTCGCATTCTGCCTTGAGCAGCGTGTGAGCGACTGCATCGCTTGCTTTTAAATTAATGTAATAGTTCTTTCAAAAACCTTTGTCATAAAATCCTTGCACACTAGCACACACAAGACCCCCCCCCCCCCTCTTTACTAGAACGTCACCCCTTTCGAGTGCAACCAGTTCAGCAGAATTTGACCTGTCTACTCCCCTGACAGAATGGTGAATGCAACTCGCAACAGGACTTTCGGCAACCCCGGCTCTGCCTCTTCAGGACAGCAGCAGGGAACCGGAGGGGAAGCTCAAGCTGGAGATCACCATGTGCAGCAAGAAGATATTCCTCCGCCACCACCTCCCCCTGAAAGCTTGACCATGGCTCAGTTCCTTCAAGCTGTTCGGGAGGAGCGTCAAGCCAACAATGCCGCTATCCGGCAGCTGGCTCAAACCTTGGTGAACCACCCGCCGCAGAACGGGAATGGCAACGGTCGCTCAACTCTCTGTGAGTTTATGCGGATTACGCCGCCCATATTCACGGAGACGACTGAGCCCTTGGAGGCCGATGACTGGATCCGCACTATCGAAGACCTTCTCATGTTGGTCAAGTGCACTGACGACAACGAGAAAGTTCTCTACGCAACCCACTGTCTCGGAGGCACAGCCAGAGCTTGGTGGGATGGATTTCAGATCATGCGAGCCGGGCAAGTCATCACTTGGGCAATGTTCAAGGATAGATTCCGCGCCGCTCACATTCCTCCGGGGATGATGACCATTAAGAAGCGGGAATTCCGAGTCTTAAGGCAAGGCAGTGGCTCAGTCAAGGAGTATTTGCAGAAGTTCAACCTTCTATCAAGGTATGCACCTGAAGATGTCAGCACTGAGGCTGCCAGAGTGGAGCGCTTTATGGAAGGACTGTAGCAGTCACTCCAATATCAACTGGTTGTTTGTGAATGTCGGACCTTCAGTGACCTGGTTAATAAGGCTCTTATGTTGGAAGACAAGCGTCGTGCAATGGACGACACTCGTAAGCGCAAGCTGATAAGTAGTGGAGGACCGATCAACTCGAAACCACGACCATGGCAGTCAGCCCCAGCAAGACCCAACTATCAGCAGCAACAGTACAAGCATCCAACATTTCGCGAGAATTTCCAACCTCAGCAAGTTAGCGTCAAGCCAGCAAGCACTCCGCCAAACAACGGTGGCAGCAAGACCAATCTTCCAGCGCAAGTTACCTGTTTCGGGTGTGGACAACCAGGGCACTATTCCAGGCAGTGCCCCAATAAGAAACCTGATGTTCCGTGGCCCAATGCGTCAAATCTAGGCCAAGGAGCACGGATATGTCTCCAACGTATCTACTTCTCCAAACTCTTTTGCCCTTGTTTTGGACTATAATTTGCATGATTTGAATGGAACTAACCTGGACTGACGCTGTTTTCAGAAGAATTGCATTGGTGTTATTTTTGTGCAGAAATCAAAGTTCTCCAAACGTCCTGAAAATTTACGGGGAGAAGTTTTGGAAAATATCAAAAACATCTGCGCCAAGTTCCACCTCAGGGGGTGGGCCAGTGGGCCACAAGCCCCTGCTCCGCCACCACCCCCTGGTGGCGGTGGACAGGCTTGTGGGGCCCACAGGCACCTGCCTCCCCCAACTCCAGCTCTATAAGTTGCCTTTCGTCCCAAAAAAAAGAAGTTTTCGTCGCGTTTTCGATACGGAGGCGCCGCCACCTCCTGTTCTTCATCTGGAGGGCAGATCTGGAGTCCGTCTTGGGCTCCGGAGAGGGGAAATCGTCGCCATCATCATCATCAACCTTCTTCCCTCTCCAATTCCATGAAGCTCTTCGTCGTTCGTGAGTAATCTGTTCATAGGCTCGCTGGGCGGTGATGAGTAGGATAAGATCTATCATGTAATCAAGTTAGTTTTGATGGGGATTGATCCCTAGTATCCACTATGTTCTGAGATTGATGTTGCTACTACTTTGCCATGCTTAATGCTTGTCACTAGGGCCCGAGTGCCATGGTTTCAGATCTGAAATTATTATGTTGTCACCAATATATGTGTGTTTTAGATTCGATCTTGCAAGTTGTAGTTACCTACTATGTGTTATGATCCGGAAACACCGGAGTGACAATAACCGGAACCACTCCTGGTGATGACCATAGTTTGAGGAGTTCATGTGTTCACCAAGTGCGTTGGTCCGGTTCTTTATTAAAAGGAGAACCTTAATATCGTGTAGTTTCCTTTTGGACCTGCTGCCACGGGAGGGATGGACAATAGATGTCATCCAAGTTCTTTTCCCTAAGCACATATGACGACACAGGGAATGCATGCCTACATCACATTGATGAACGAGAGCTAGCCACATATCTCTCCGTTTTATAGCTGTTGCATGATGAATATCATCCAAACAAATCACCGACCCATTGGCTACGAGTTTGTCCTACTGCTGCTGTTACTTGTCTTGCTTTGTTACTGCTGCTACTACTGTTGCTACTGCTGTTACTTGTCTTGCTCTACTGCTACTACTGTTGCTACTGTTGTTACTTGTCTTGCTCTGCTGCTGCTACTACTGTTGCTACTGCTATTACTTGTCTTGCTCTGCTGCTACTACTGTTGCTATTACTGTCGCTTGCTACTGTTGCTACTTGCTACTGCTGTAACTACTGTTGTTCCTTGCCTCTGCTATTGCTCGTTACACTGCTACTACCTGCTACACTGTTGATTCGCTGACCGTTGACGGGAATTGACAACTTCCATCAACGCGGCAACTAGGCGCCATTGATACAATCGTTAGGAATGTTGGAATTATGCCCTAGAGGCAATAATAAATATATAGTTATTATTATAATTCCTGTATCAAGATAATCGTTTATTATCCATGCTATAATTGTATTGAATGAAGACTTATATACATGTGTGGATACATAGACAAAACACTGTCCCTAGCAAGCCTCTAGTTGGCTAGCAAGTTGATCAAAGATAGTCAGGGTCTTCTGATTATGAACAAGGTTTTGTTGCTTGATGACTGGATCACGTCATTAGGAGAATCACGTGATGGACTAGACCCAAATTAATAGACGTAGCATATTGATCGTGTCATTTTGTTGCTACTGTTTTCTGCGTGTCAAGTATTTGTTCCTATGACCATGAGATCATATAACTCACTGACACCGGAGGAATGCTTTGTGTGTATCAAACGTCGCAACGTAACTGGGTGACTATAAAGATACTCTACAGGTATCTCCGAAGGTGTTCGTTGAGTTAGTATGGATCGAGACTGGTATTTGTCACTCCGTGTGACGGAGAGGTATCTCGGGGCCCACTCGGTAATACAACATCACACACAAGCCTTGCAAGCAATGTGACTTAGTGTAAGTTGGGGGATCTTGTATTACGGAACGAGTAGAGAGACTTGCCGGTAAACGAGATTGAAATAGGTATGCGGATACTGACGATCGAATCTCGGGCAAGTAACATACCGAAGGACAAAAGGGAATGACATACGGGATTATATGAATCCTTGGCACTGAGGTTCAAACGATAAGATCTTCGTAGAATATGTAGGATCCAATATGGGCATCCAGGTCCTGCTATTGGATATTGACCGAGGAGTCACTCGGGTCATGTCTACATAGTTCTCGAACCCGCAGGGTCTGCACACTTAAGGTTCGACGTTGTTTTATGCGTATTTGAGTTATATGGTTGGTTACCGAATGTTGTTCGGAGTCCCGGATGAGATCACGGACGTCACAAGGGTTTCCGGAATGGTCCGGAAACGAAGATTGATATATAGGATGACCTCATTTGATTACCGGAAGGTTTTCGGAGTTACCGGGAATGTACCGGGAATGACGAATGGGTTCCGGGTGTTCACCGGGGGGGGGGGGACCCACCCCGGGGAAGCCCATAGGCCTTGGGGGTGGTGCACCAGCCCTTAGTGGGCTGGTGGGACAGCCCAAGAAGGCCCTATGCGCCATAGGAATAAAATCAAAGAGAAAAGAAAAAAAAGAGGAGGTGGGAAAAAGGGGAAGGACTCCTCCTTCCAAACCTAGTTGGATTCGGTTTGGAAGGGGAGGACTCCCCCCCTTTGCTCGTCCGAACCCCTTGGGGGTCCTTGGACCCCAAGGCAAGGCTCCCTCTCTTCCCCTATATATACGGAGGTTTTAGGGCTGATTTGAGACAACTTTGCCACGGCAGCCCGACCACATATCTCCACGGTTTTACCTCTAGATCGAGTTTCTGCGGAGCTCGGGCGGAGCCCTGCCGAGATAAGATCATCACCAACCTCCGGAGCGCCATCACGCTGCCGGAGAACTCCTCCACCTCTCCATCTATCTTGCTGGATCAAGAAGGCCGAGATCATCGTCGAGTTGTACGTGTGCTGAACGCGGAGGTGCCGTCCGTTCGGCACTAGATCGTGGGACTGAACGCGGGACGGTTCGCGGGGCGGATCGAGGGACGTGAGGACGTTCCACTACATCAACCGCGTTCACTAACACTTCTGTTGTGCGATCTACAAGGGTACGTAGATCAAATATCCCCTCTGGTAGATGGACATCACCATGATAGGTCTTCGTGCGCGTAGGAAAATTTTTGTTTCCCATGCGACGTTCCCCAACAGTGGTATCAGAGCTAGGTTCATGCGTAGATGTCTTCTTGAGTAGAACACAAAATTTTTTGTGGGCGGTGATGTGCGTTTTGCTGCCCTCCTTAGTCTTTTCTTGATTCCGCGGTATTGTTGGATCGAAGCGGCTTGGACCGACATTACTCGTACGCTTACGAGAGACTGGTTTCATCGCTACGAGTAACCCCGTTGCTCAAAGGTGACTGGCAAGTGTCAGTTTCTCCAACTTTAGTTGAATCGGATTTGACCGAGGAGGTCCTTCTATAAGGTTAAATAGCAATTCATATATCTCCGTTGTGGTGTTTGCATAAGTAAGATGCGATCCTACTAGATACCCATGGTCACCACGTAAAACATGCAACAACAAAATTAGAGGACGCCTAACTTGTTTTTGCAGGGTATGCTTGTGATGTGATATGGCCAACAATGTGATGTGATATATTGGATGTATGAGATGATCATGTTGTAATAGATAATATCGACTTGCACGTCGATGGTACGGCAACCGGCAAGAGCCATAGGGTTGTCTTTAAACTAACGTTTGTGCTTGCAGATGCGTTTACTATTTTGCTAGGATGTAGCTTTAGTAGTCATAGCATGACTAGCACGACAACCCCGATGGCGACACGTTGATGGAGATCATGGTGTGGCGCCGGTGACAAGAAGATCGTGCCGGTGCTTTGGTGATGGAGATCAAGGAGCACGTGATGATGGCCATATCATGTCACTTATGAATTGCATGTGATGTTAATCCTTTTATGCACCTTATTTTGCTTAGAACGACGGTAGAATTATGAGGTGATCTCTCACTAAAATTTCAAGACGAAATTGTGTTCTCCCCGACTGTGCACCATTGCTACAGTTCGTCGTTTCGAGACACCACGTGATGATCGGGTGTGATAGACTCAACGTTCACATACAACGGGTGCAAAACAGTTGCACATGGGGAACACTTGGGTTAAGCTTGACAAGCCTAGAATGTGCAGACATGGCCTCGAAACACATGAGACCGAAATGTCGATCATGAATCATATAGATGATATGATTAGCATAGGGATGCTTACCACTGAAACTATACTCAACTCACGTGATGATCGGACTTGAGCTAGTGTAAGTGGATCATGAACCACTCAAATGACTAGAGAGATGTACTTTTTGAGTGGGAGTTTAGCAAGTAATTTGATTAAGTTAAACTCTAATTATCTTGAACATAGTCTAAGTCCACTTTGAATATATTTGTGTTGTAGATCATGGCTCACCCTGAATTTTAATACGTTCCTAGAGAAAGCTAAGTTGAAAGATGATGGAAGCAACTTTGTAGACTGGGCTCGTAATCTTACAAGCTGGGAAGAAGGATTATGTCCTTAATGCTGCGCTAGGAGATGAACCACCCGCTACGGCTGACCAGGATGTTAAGAACGCTTGGTTAACACGTAAGGAGGACTACTCAGCAGTTCAATGTGCAGTCTTGTATGGCTTAGAACTGGGACTTCAACGTCGCTTTGAGTGTCATGGAGCATATGAGATGTTCCAGGAGTTGATGTTTATCTTTCAGAAGAACGCCCGGATAGAGAGGTATGAGACCTCCGATAAATTCTATGCTTGCAAGATGGAGGAGAATTCGTCTGTCAGTGAACATGTGCTCAAAATTTCTGGGTACTCAAACCGTCTAGCTGAGCTGGGGATTGAACTCCCGCAAGAGGCTATCATTGACAGAATCCTTCAATCACTGCCACCAAGCTATAAGGGCTTTGTGTTGAACTACAACATGCAAGGGATGAACAAGTCACCCGGCGAGTTGTTTGCGATGTTGAAAGTCGCAGAGTCTGAACTCCGTAAAGAGCATCAAGTGTTGATGGTGAATAAGACCACTAGTTTCAAGAGAAACGGCAAAGGCAAGAAGGGTAATTCAAAGAAGAGCGGCAAGCCAGTTGCCAATCCGACGAAGAAACCCAAAGCTGGACCTAAGCCTGAAACAGAGTGCTACTATTGCAAGGGTATGGGTCACTGGAAGCGCAATTGCCCCAAGTATCTGGCTGATAAGAAGGCGGCCGAAGAAAAATCAGGTATATTTGATATACATGTTATTGATGTGTACTTAACAGGCTCTCGTAGTAGTGCCTGGGTATTCGATACCGGTTCTGTTGTTCATATTTGCAACTCGAAACAGGAACTGCGGAATAGACGAAGGCTCGCGAAAGATGAAGTGATGATGCGCGTAGGAAATGGTTCCAAGGTTGATGCAATCGCCGTCGGCACAGTTTCACTTCAGTTATCATCAGGATTAGTTATGAACTTGAATCATTGTTATTTAGTGCCTGCGTTGAGCATGAACATTATATCTGGATCTTGTTTATTGCGAGACGGTTACTCTTTTAAGTCAGAGAATAATGGTTGTTCTATTTCTATGAGTAACATCTTTTATGGTCATGCACCCAATGTGAGAGGATTGTTCACATTGAATCTTGATAGTGATACACACATACATAACATTGAGACCAAAAGAGTGAGAGTTAACAATGATAGCGCCATATTTTTGTGGCACTGCCGCTTAGGTCATATTGGTGTAAAGCGCATGAAGAAACTCCATGCCGATGGACTTTTGGAGTCACTTGATTTTGATTCACTTGACACGAGCGAACCATGCCTCATGGGCAAGATGACTAAAACTCCGTTCTCCGGAACAATGGAGCGTGCAAGTGACTTGTTGGAGATCATACATACCGATGTGTGCGGTCCGATGAGCGTAGAGGCACGCGGCGGATATCGTTATTTTCTCACCTTCACTGATGATTTGAGTAGATATGGTTATGTCTACTTAATGAAGCACAAGTCTGAAACATTTGAAAAGTTCAAGCAATTTCAGAGCGATGTTGAATATCATCATAACAAGAAGATCAAGTTCCTACGGTCTGATCGTGGGGGTGAGTATCTGAGTTTCGAGTTTGGTGCTCACTTAAGACAATGTGGAATTGTTTCACAGTTGACACCGCCTGGAACACCACAGCATAATGGTGTGTCCGAACGTCGTAATCGTACTTTATTAGAGATGGTGCGATCTATGATGTCTCTTACCGATTTGCCGTTATGGTTTTGGGGTTATGCATTAGACACAGTTGCATTCACTTTAAATAGGGCACCATCAAAATCCATTGAGACGACACCATACGAACTGTGGTATGGCAAAAGGCCAAAGTTGTCGTTTCTTAAAGTTTGGGGATGTGATGCTTATGTCAAAAAGCTTCAGCCTGAAAAGCTGGAACCCAAAGCGGAAAAGTGCATCTTCATAGGTTACCCAAAAGAGACAGTTGGGTACACCTTCTATCTCAAATCCGAGGGCAAAGTGTTTGTTGCTAAAAACAGAGCTTTTCTCGAGAAGGAGTTTCTCTCGAGAGAATTGAGTGGGAGGAAGATAGAACTTGATGAGGTTGTCGAACCTCTCATCCCTCTGGATGGTGGCGCAGGGCAAGGGGAAACCCGTGTCATTGCGACGCCGGTTGAGGAGGAAGTTAATGATGATTATCATGAAACTCCGGTTCATGTTCCTGTCGGACCACGCAAGTCGACGAGACCACGTGCTGCTCCAGAGTGGTACAGTAATCCCGTTTTGTCAATCATGTTGTTAGACAACAATGAACCTGCAAATTATGAAGAAGCAATGGTGGGCCCAGATTCGAACAAATGGCTAGAAGCCATGAAGTCCGAGATAGGATCCATGTATGAAAACAAAGTGTGGACTTTGGAAGTACTACCTGAGGGCCGCAAGGCTATTCAGAACAAATGGATCTTTAAGAAGAAGACGGACGCTGACAGCAATGTGACCGTTTATAAAGCTCGACTTTTGGCAAAGGGTTTTTTCACAAGTTCAAGGAGTTGACTACGATGAGACATTCTCACCCGTAGCGATGCTTAAGTCCGTCAGAATCATGTTAGCAATAGCTGCATTTTTCGATTATGAAATTTGGCAGATGGATGTCAAAACGGCGTTCCTTAACGGTTTCCTTAAGGAAGAGTTGTATATGATGCAACCCGAAGGTTTTGTCGATCCTAAGAATGCTAACAAGGTGTGCAAGCTCCAGCGATCCATTTATGGACTGGTGCAAGCATCTCGGAGTTGGAACAAACGCTTCGATGAGGTGATCAAAGCATTTGGGTTTATACAAGTGGTTGGAGAATCTTGTATTTACAAGAAAGTGAGTGGGAGCTTTGTGGCGTTTCTAATATTATATGTGGATGACATATTGCTGATTGGAAACAACATAGAGTTTTTGGAGAGCATAAAGGATTACTTGAATAAAAGTTTCTCTATGAAGGACCTAGGAGAAGCTGCTTACATTCTAGGCATTAAGATCTATAGGGATAGATCAAAACGCCTGATAGGACTTTCACAAAGCACATACCTTGATAAAGTTTTGAAGAGGTTCAAAATGGAACAGTCCAAGAAAGAGTTCTTGCCAGTTTTACAAGGTACGAGATTGAGTAAGACTCAGTGCCCAGCAACTGATGAGGATAGAGAGCATATGAGCACCGTCCCCTATGCTTCAGCCATAGGTTCTATCATGTATGCAATGTTGTCCACTAGACTGGACGTTAGCCTGGCCATAAGTATGGCATGCAGGTTCCAGAGTAATCCAGGAGTGGATCACTGGACGGCGGTCAAGAATATCCTGAGGTACCTGAAAAGGACTAAGGAGATGTTTCTCGTGTATGGAGGTGACGAAGAGCTCGCCGTAAAGGGTTACGTCGATGCAAGCTTTGACACAGATCCGGACGACTCTAAGTCGCAAACCGGATACGTATTTATTCTTAATGGGGGTGCGGTAAGCTAGTGCAGTTCCAAGCAAAGCGTCGTAGCAGATTCTACATGTGAATCGGAGTACATGGCTGCCTCGGAGCCGGCTAAGGAGGGTGTCTGGATGAAGTAGTTCATGACGGATCTTGGAGTGGTGCCGAGCGCACTGAATCCAATAACCTTGTTCTGTGACAACACGGGTGCCATTGACTTAGCAAAGGAACCACGGTTTCACAAGAAGACCAGACACATCAAACGACGCTTCAACCTCTTCCGCAACTACGTCGAAGGGGAGGACGTAAATATATGCAAAGTGCACACGGATCTGAATGTAGCAGACCCGCTGACAAAAGCTCTTCCACGGGCAAAGCATGATCAACACCAGAACTATATGGGTGTTAGATTTATTACAATGTAATTCACATGATGATGTGAGGGCTAGATTATTGACTCTAGTGCAAGTGGGAGATTGTTGGAATTATGCCCTAGAGGCAATAATAAATATATAGTTATTATTATAATTCCTGTATCAAGATAATCGTTTATTATCCATGCTATAATTGTATTGAATGAAGACTTATATACATGTGTGGACACATAGACAAAACACTGTCCCTAGCAAGCCTCTAGTTGGCTAGCCAGTTGATCAAAGATAGTCAGGGTCTTCTGATTATGAACAAGGTGTTGTTGCTTGATGACTGGATCACGTCATTAGGAGAATCACGTGATGGACTAGACCCAAACTAATAGACGTAGCATATTGATCGTGTCATTTTGTTGCTACTGTTTTCTGCCTGTCAAGTATTTGTTCCTATGACCATGAGATCATATAACTCACTGACACCGGAGGAATGCTTTGTGTGTATCAAACGTTGCAACGTAACTGGGTGACTATAAAGATGCTCTACAGGTATCTCCGAAGGTGTTCGTTGAGTTAGTATGGATCGAGACTGGGATTTGTCACTCCGTATGACGGAGAGGTATCTCGGGGCCCACTCGGTAATACAACATCACACACAAGCCTTGCAAGCAATGTGACTTAGTGTAAGTTGCGGGATCTTGTATTACGGAACGAGTAAAGAGACTTGCCGGTAAACGAGATTGAAATAGGTATGCGGATACTGACGATCAAATCTCGGGCAAGTAACATACCGAAGGACAAAGGGAATGACATACGGGATTATATGAATCCTTGGCTCTGAGGTTCAAACGATAAGATCTTCGTAGAATATGTAGGATCCAATATGGGCATCCAGGTCCTGCTATTGGATATTGACCGAGGAGTCACTCGGGTCATGTCTACATAGTTCTCGAACCCGCAGGGTCTGCACACTTAAGGTTCGACGTTCTTTTATGCGTATTTGAGTCATATGGTTGGTTACCGAATGTTGTTCGGAGTCTCGGATGAGATTACGGACGTCACGAGGGTTTCCGGAATGGTCCGGGAACGAAGATTGATATATAGGATGACCTCATTTGATTACCGGAAGGTTTTCGGAGTTACCGGGAATGTACCGGGAATGACGAATGGGTTCCGGGTGTTCACCGGGGGGGCAACCCACCCCGGGGAAGCCCATAGGCCTTGGGGGTGGCGCACCAGCCCTTAGTGGGCTGGTGGGACAGCCCAAGAAGGCCCTAGGCACCATAGGAAGAAAATCAAAGAGAAAAAAAAGAGGAGGTGGGAAAAAGGGGAAGGACTCCTCCTTCCAAACCTAGTTGGATTCGGTTTGGAAGGGGAGGACTCCCCCCCTTGGCTCGGCCGAACCCCTTGGGGGTCCTTGGACCCCAAGGTAGGCTCCCCCTCTTCCCCCTATATATACGGAGGTTTTAGGGCTGATTTGAGACAACTTTGCCACGGCAGCCCGACCACATATCTCCACGGTTTTACCTCTTGATCGTGTTTCTGCGAAGCTCGGGCGGAGCCCTGCCGAGATAAGATCATCACCAACCTCCGGAGCGTCGTCACGCTGCCGGAGAACTCATCTACCTCTCCATCTCTCTTGCTGGATCAAGTAGGCCGAGATCATCGTCGAGCTGTACGTGTGCTGAACGCGGAGGTGCCGTCCGTTCGGCACAAGATCGTGGGACTTATCGCGGGACGGTTCGCGGGGTGGATCGAGGGACGTGAGGACGTTCCACTACATCAACCGCGTTCACTAACGCTTCTGCTGTGTGATCTACAAGGGTACGTAGATCGAATATCCCCTCTCGTAGATGGACATCACCATGATAGGTCTTCGTGCGCGTAGGAAAATTTTTGTTTCCCATGCGATGTTCCCCAACAAGGAATAGTCTGTCGTCAACATATCATTTCTGACACCGTTGTTATCATACTACTTTGTTGTTACTACTGTGCTGGTAGATACTAATCTTTCAGGTCTGGTTGAATCCGACAAATTCAGCTGCTAATACTCGAGAGTATTCTCTCACCTCCTTTAGGCGATCTACAAATTTGGGTCGAATACTCTACCCTTGAAAACTGCTGCGAACCCACGCGCTGGTGGGCCCTCAACAACATTCTTCTATTTCCATTGCCGGGGAGTGCTACTAGCATTCTTCTTGTGCCGTTGTAGGAGAAGGCTCGTTGTCATAAGCATTCGTCTACCTAACACTACAGATTGCAGGATCAGCACTTTTATGGCGCCATTGCCGGGGAAGCACAGCTGACGTCAGCATTTTTCTGGCGCCGTTGCCGGGGAAGCACACCTGACGTCAGCATTTTTCTGGCGTCGTTGCCGGGGAGGTATTGCTATATTCTCTGAGTCACTTGGGATTTATATCTGCTGATCACTATGAAGAATATGAAGGATCCGAAGACCAAAGTCTTGCCCTCAACTACGAGGGGAGGTAAGGAATTGCCATCTAGCTCTGCACTTGATTCACCTTCAGTTATGAGTAAGTTTGCGACTTCACCTCCTGCTAGAAATATTGATATGTCGCCTATGCTTGATGATGCTTATGATGCTACTGCTAGAGATGCTATGCTTGATACTATGCCTGATGATACTATGCTTGATACTGCTAGAGATGCTATGCTTGATACTGCTTTGCCTGATGATGCTAGAGATGCTATTTTGCCTGATGATGCTATGCTTGATACTGCTTTGCCTGCTGATGCTAGAGATGCTATTTTGCCTGATGATGCTAGAGATGCTATTTTGCCTGATGATGCTATGCTTGATACTGCTAGAGATACTCCTTTGCCTGATGTTCCACTAGGAGTGTTCCTTGATGCTCATATTGGTAGAGTTACTGTCAATGCTCGTGATGCTTCTGAAACTACCGATACTATTGAGATAGAACCTGCTTTTGCTCCTGTTAGATCTAGCTCTCCTAGATATGAATTGCCTGATATACCTGAGGGTTACGTTATGGAGGGAGAGATAGCTGAGGATTTTCTTGCGTGTAAGGATGCCTATGACGCTGAGAAATTTATTCTCAAGTGGAAGGAAAAATCTCGGGAAGCTAGGATGAAAAATGACCCGAAGTTTGCCACTTCGCCTATCTTTGTCACCGATAAGGATTATGAATTCTCTGTCGACCCTGAGATAATCTCTCTAGTCGAATCTAATCCTTTTCACTGTTATGAGTCTGAGACGGTCATAGCCCATCTTGCCAAACTATCCGAAATAGCCAACCTTTTCACTAATGAGGAGAAGATCTGCTACTACTATATCCTTAAGTTGTTTCCTTTCTCTCTAAAGGATGACGCTAAAGCCTGGTTCACCTCTCTTGCTCCTAGATGTGTGCGTAGTCCCGAGGAGATGGTCTATTACTTCTGTGAGAAATATTTCCCTGCCCATAAGAAGCAAGCTGCCTTGCAGGAAATATACAACTTTGCTCAACTCCAAGAAGAGAGTCTTCCACAAGCTTTGGGGAGGCTCGTCCAGCTACAGAATGCTTTGCCTGATCACCCTCTTAAGAAGAACGAGATACTTGATATCCTCTATAACGGACTTACCGATGCCTCTAGAGACCACCTAGATAGTTGTGCCCGTTGTGTTTTTAGGGAACGAAATGTAGAACAAGCTGAGACTCTACTGAATAACCTCTTGATCAACATTAGTGCTTGGACTATTCCCGAACCACCTCCTAAGCCAACTCCTAAGAAAATAGGTATTCTATTCCTCAGTCCCGAAGATATGCAAGAAGCCAAGAAATCTATGCAAGAGAGAGGCATTAGATCTGAAGATGTCAAAAATCTACCACCTATCGAAGAGATCCACGATCTCGATAACCCGATACAGGTAGTAGAAGTGAATTCTCTGCATAGGTTTGATGAGAGTGATATTCCTTTTGATAAACCTGCTAGCCTATGCTTTGATGAATTTGACAACTTTGTTGCCAAACAACAGAGTTTCAATGATTATGTTAGCAGACATTTGGAACAAAGTACTCGTATGCTTAGCCATTCAAGTGCTTGTGTAGACAGAAATGTCAATGCTCTAAAGCTTCTGAGTAAACATGCCTCTATGATTACTACTCAGGTAGAACAAGTACTTAAAGCTCAGAATGACTTGCTCAATGAATTAAATGACAACTCTGTCAGAGTCATTACTAGAGGAGGCAATATGACTCAGGAACCTTTGTATCCTGAAGGTCATCCTAAGAGAATTGATCAAGATTCTCAAGGAATCAATGCTGATACACCTAGTCATCGTAAGGAGAAGAAGAAGGATGATAGCAACCTGCACGCCAGTTCACCAAATACTATCACACCTGAAAAACCTAATGATATTTCTGCGTCTGATGCAGAAACACAATCATGTGATGAACATGAACCTGGTAACAATGTGGATAGTGATGTTCATAATAATTCTCAACCTAGCCATGACGAGGATGTGGAGATTGAACCTACGGTTAATCCTGATAATCCACAACCTAAGAGATACGACAAGAATGACTTCACTGCTAGGAATCATGGTAAAGAAAGAGAGCCATGGGTTCAGAGACCTATGCCCTTTCCTCCTAAGCCATCCAAGAAAAAGTATGATGAGGATTTTGAGCGCTTCGTTGAGATGATAAGACCCGTCTTTCTGCAGATGCGGTTAACTGATATGCTCAAGATGTCTCCGTATGCCAAGTACATGAAAGATATCGTGACTAATAAACGGAAGATACCAGATCTTGAGTGTTGGGTAACGTCGCATGGGAAACAAAAATTTTCCTACGCGCACGAAGACCTATCATGGTGATGTCCATCTACGAGAGGGGATGAGTGATCTACGTACCCTTGTAGACCGTACAGCAGAAGCGTTAGAGAACGCGGTTGATGTAGTGGAACGTCCTCACGTCCCTCGATCCGCCCCGCGAACAATCCCGCGATCAGTCCCACGATCTAGTACCGAACGGACGGCACCTCCGCGTTCAGCACACGTACAGCTCGACGATGATCTCGGCCTTCTTGATCCAACAAGAGAGACGGATAGGTAGAAGAGTTCTCCGGCAGCGTGACGGCGCTCCGGAGGTTTGTGATGATCTTGTCTCAGCAGGGCTCCGCCCGAGCTCCGCGGAAACGCGATCTAGAGGAAAAACCGTGGAGGTATGTGGTCGGCCTGCCGTGGAAAAGTCGTCTCAAATCAGCCCTAAAAACTCCGTATATATAGGTGGGAGGGAGGGGGCCTTGCCTTGGGGCTCAAGGATCCCCAAGGGGGTCGGCCGAGTCCAAGGGGGAGGACTCTCCCCCCCCCAAACCGAGTTGGACTAGGTTTGGTGGGAGGGAGTCCCCCTCCCTTCCCACCTCCTCCTTTTTTTTCCTTTTTCCTTTGATTTCTTATCCTTGGCGCATAGAGCCCTTTTGGGCTGTCCCACCAGCCCACTAAGGGCTGGTGCGCCACCCTTATGGCCTATGGGCTTCCCCGGGGTGGGTTGCCCCCCCCCCCCGGTGAACCCCCGGAACCCATTCGTCATTCCCGGTACATTCCCGGTAACTCCGAAAACCTTCCAGTAATCAAATGAGGTCATCCTATATATCAATCTTCGTTTCCGGACCATTCCGGAAACCCTCGTGACGTCCGTGATCTCATCCGGGACTCCGAACAACATTCGGTAACCAACCATATAACTCTAATACGCATAAAACAACGTCGAACCTTAAGTGTGCAGACCCTGCGGGTTCGAGAACTATGTAGACATGACCCGAGAGACTCCTCGGTCAATATCCAATAGCGGGACCTGGATGCCCATATTGGATCCTACATATTCTACGAAGATCTTATCGTTTGAACCTCAGTGCCAAGGATTCATATAATCCCGTACGTCATTCCCTTTGTCCTTCGGTATGTTACTTGCCCGAGATTCGATCGTCAGTATCCGTATACCTATTTCAATCTCGTTTACCGGCAAGTCTCTTTACTCGTTCCGTAATACAAGATCCCGCAACTTACACTAAGTTACATTGCTTGCAAGGCTTGTGTGTGATGTTGCATTACCGAGTAGGCCTCGAGATACCTCTCCGTCATACGGAGTGACAAATCCCAGTATTGATCCATACTAACTCAACGAACACCTTCGGAGATACCTGTAGAGCATCTTTATAGTCACCCAGTTACGTTGCGACGTTTGATACACACAAAGCATTCCTCCGGTGTCCGTGAGTTATATGATCTCATGGTCATAGGAACAAATACCTGACATGTAGAAAACAGTAGCAACAAAATGACACGATCAACATGCTACGTCTATTAGTTTGGGTCTAGTCCATCACATGATTCTCCTAATGATGTGATCCCGTTATCAAGTGACAACACTTGCCTATGGCCAGGAAACCTTGACCATCTTTGATCAACGAGCTAGTCAACTAGAGGCTTACTAGGGACAGTGTTTTGTCTATGTATCCACACAAGTATTGTGTTTCCAATCAATACAATTATAGCATGGATAATAAACGATTATCATGAACTAAGAAATATAATAATAACTAATTTATTATTGCCTCTAGGGCATATTTCCAACAGTCTCCCACTTGCACTAGAGTCAATAATCTAGTTCACATCACCATGTGATTCCAACGAATCCAACACCCATATAGTTATGGGGTCTAATCACGTTTTGCTCGTGAGAGAGGTTTTAGTCAACGGTTCTGAAACTTTCAGATCCGTGCGTTCTTTACAAATCTTTATGTCATCTTATAGATGCTGCTACTACGTGCTATTCGGAAATGCTCCAAATATCTACTCTACTATACGAATCCGTTTCACTACTCATAGTTATTCGGATTAGTGTCAAAGCTTGCATCGACGTAACCCTTTACGACGAACTCTTTAACCACCTCCATAATCAAGAAAAATTCCTTAGTCCATTTGTTACTAAGGATAAATTTTGACCGCTGCTAGTGATTCAATCATGGATCACTCTCTGTACCTCTCAACAGACTTTGAGTCAAGGCACACATCAGGTGCGGTATACAGCATGGCATACTTTAGATTCTACGGCTAAGGCATAGAAGACGACCTTCGTCTATTCTCTTTATTCTGCCGTGGTCGGGTTTTGAGTCTTACTCAAATTCACACCTTACAACGCAACCAAGAACTCCTTCTTTACTGATCTATTTTGAACTCCTTCAAAAACTTGTCAAGGCATGCATCTTGTTGAAACTTCTATTAAGCGCTTTCGATCTATCTCCATAGATCTTTGATGCTCAACATTCAAGTAGCGCAATCTAGGTATTCCTTTGAAAAACTCCTTTCAAACAACCTTGTATGCTTTACAGAAATACTACATTACTTCTGATCCACAATATGTCAACCACATATACTTATCAGAAATTCTATAGTGCTCCCACTCACTTCTTTGGAAATACAAGTTTCTCATAAACCTTGTACAAACCCAAAATCTTTGATCATCTCATCAAAGCATATATATTCCAACTTCGAGATGCTTGCACCAGTCCATTGAAGGATCGTTGGAGCTTGCATACTTGCTAGTATCTTTAGGATCGACAAAACCTCCTGGTTGTATCACATACAATGTTTGCTCAAGGAAACCGTCGAGGAAACAATGTTTTGACATCCTACGTGCAATATTTCATAAATAATGCATCAACAACTAACATAATTCTAACAGACCTTTAGCATCGTTACGAGTGAGAAAGTCTCATCATAGTCAACTGTTTGATCTTGTCGAAAACATCTTTGCGACAAGTCGAGCTTTTCTTAATAGTGACTTATCACCATCATCGTCTGTTTTCCTTTAAAAATCCATCTTTACTCAATAGTCATATGACCATCAAGTAATTCTTCCAAATTCTACACTTTGTTTTCATCCATGGATCCTCTCTCGGATTTCATGGCTTCCAGCCATCTGTCGGAATCTGGGCCCACCATCGCTTTCTCCATAACTCGTAGGTTCACTGTTGCTCAACAACATGACCTCCAAGACAGGGTTACCGTACTACTCTGCAGCAGTACGTGACCTTGTCAACCTACGAGGTTTGTAGTAACTTGATTCGAAGCTCAATGATCACCATCATCAGCTTCCACTTCAATTGGTGTAGGCGCCACAGGAACAACTTCCTGCGCCCTGCTACACACTGGTTGAAGTGATGGTTCAATAACCGCGTCAAGTTCTACTACCCTCCCACTCAATTCTTTCGAGAGAAACCTTTCCTCGAGAAAGGATCCGTGTCTAGAAACAAACACTTTGTTTCGGATCTGAGATAGGAGATGTACCCAACTATTTTGGATACCCTATGAAGAAGCATTTATCCGCTTTGGGTTCGAGCTTATCAGACTGAAACTTTTTCACATAAGTGTCGAAACCCCAAACTTTCAAGAAACGATAGTTTAGATTTCTCTAAACCTCAGTCTATACTGTGTCATCTCAACGGAAATACGCGGTGCCCTATTTAAAGTGAGTGCGGTTGTCTCTAATGCATAACCCATAAACGATAGTGGTAATTCGATAAGAGACACCATAGTATGCACCATACCAAATAGTGCGTGGCTATGACGTTCAGACACATCATCACACTATGATGTTCCAGGTGGCATGAACTGCGAAACAATTTCCACATTGTCTTAACTGCGTACCAAAACTCGTAACTCAGATATTCATTTCTATGATCATATCGTAGACAGTTTATCCTCTTGTTACGACGAACTTCACTCTGAAACGGATTTGAACTTTTCAACATTTCAGACTTGTGATTCATTAAGTAAATACTCCTGTATCTACTCAAATCGTCAGTGAAGTAAGAACATAATGATATCCACTGCGTGCCTCAGTACCCATTGGACTGCATACATCAAAATGTATCACTTCCAACAAGTTACTATCTTATTTCATCTCAATGAAAACAAGGCTTTGCTCATGTGGTATGGTTTGCATGTCACTAGTGATTCGAAATCAGGTGAGTACAAAGATCCATCAGCATGGAGCCTCTTCATGCAATTTATACTAACATGACTCAAGCGGCAGTGCCACAAGTAAGTGGTACTATCATCATTAACTCGTATCCTTTTGGCACCAATATTATGAACATGTGTAACACTACGATCGAGATTCAATAAACCATTGAAGGTGATTATTCAAGAAAATAGAGTAACCATTATTCTCTTTAAATGAATAATCGTATTGCAAAAAAAAAACACGATCAAATCATGTTCATGCTTAACGCAAGGACCAAATAACAATTATTTAGGTTTAACACCAATCCCGATGGTAGAGGGAGCGTGCGACGTTTGATCATATCAACCTTGGAAACACTTCCAACACGTATCGTCACCTCGCCTTTAGCTAGTCTCCGTTTATGCCGTAGCTTTCATTTCGTGTTACCAATCACTTAGCAACCGAACCGGTATCCAATACCCTCATGCTACTAGGAGTACTAGTAAAGTACACATCAACATCATGTATATCTAATATACTTCTCTTGACTTTTTCCAGCCTTCTTATCTACCAAGTATCTAGAGTTGCTCCGCCTCAGTGACTGTTCCCCTCATTACAGAAGCACTTAGTCTCGGGTTTGGGTTTAATCTTGGGTCTCTTCATTAGTGCAGCAACTGTTTTGCCGTTTCACGAAGTATCCCTTCTAGCCCTTGCCTTTCTTGAAACTTAGTGGTTTTACAAACCATCAACTATTGATGCTCCTTCTTGATTTCTACTTTCGTAGTGTCAAACATCGCGAATCGCTCAAGGATCATTGTATGTATCCTTGATATGTTATAGTTCATCACGAAGCTCTCACAGCTTGGTGGCAGTGACTTTGGAGAACTATCACTATCTCATTTGGAAGATTAACTCCCACTTGATTCAAGCGATTGTCGTACTCAGACAATCTGAGCACACGCTCAACGATTGAGCCTTTCTCCTTTACTTTGTAGACAAAGAATCTTGTCGGAGGTCTCGTACCTCTTAACAAGGGCACAAGCATGAAATCACAATTTCATCTCTTTAGAACATCACTTATGTTCCCTGACATTTTACAACGTTTTCGGTGCCTTGCTTCTAAGCCATTAAGTATTTTGCACTCAACTATCGTGTAGTCATCAGAAACGTGTATGTCGGATGTTCATAGCATCCACAGACGACGCTCGAGGTGCAGCACACCGAGTGGTGCATTAAGGACATAATCCTTCTGCGCACCAACGAGGACAATCCTCGGTTTTACAGACCCAGTCTGCAAAGTTTTGCTACTACCAATTTTCAACTAAATTTTCTCTAGGAACATATAAAAACAGTAGAGCTATAGCGCAAGCTACATCGTAATTCGCAAAGACCATTAGACTATGTTCATGACAATTAGTTCAATTAATCATATTACTTAAGAACTCCCACTCAAAAAGTACATCTCTCTAGTCATTTCAGTGGTACATGATCCAAATCCACTATCTCAAGTCCGATCATCACGTGAGTCGAGAATGGTTTCAGTGGTAAGCATCTCTATGCTAATCATATCAACTATACGATTCATGCTCGACCTTTCGGTCTCATGTGTTCCGAGGCCATGTCTGCACATGCTAGGCTCGTCAAGCTGAACCCGAGTGTTCCGCGTGCGCAATCGTTTTGCACCCGTTGTATGTGAACGTTGAGTCTATCACACCCGATCATCACGTGGTGTCTCGAAACGACGAACTGTAGCAACGGTGCACAGTCGGGGAGAACACAATTTCGTCTTGAAATTTTAGTGAGAGATCACCTCAAAATGCTACCGTCGTTCTAAGCAAAATAAGGTGCATAAAAGGATTAACATCACATGCAATTCATAAGTGACATGATATGGCCATCATCACGTGCTTTTTGATCTCCATCACCAAAGCACCGGCACGATCTTCTTGTCACCGGCATCACACCATGATCTCCATCAACGTGTTGCCATCGGGGTTGTCGTGCTACTCATGCTATTACTACTAAAGCTACGTCCTAGCAAAATAGTAAACGCATCTGCAAGCACAAACGTTAGTATAAAGACAACCCTATGGCTCCTGCCGGTTGCCGTACCATCGACGTGCAAGTCGATATTTCTATTACAACATGATCATCTCATACATCCAATATATCACATCACATCGTTGGCCATATCACATCACAATCATACCCTGCAAAAACAAGTTAGACGTCCTCTAATTTTGTTGTTGCATGTTTTACGTGGTGACCAAGGGTATCTAGTAGGATCGCATCTTACTTACGCAAACACCACAACGGAGATATATGAGTTGCTATTTAACCTCATCCAAGGACCTCCTCGGTCAAATCCGATTCAACTAAAGTTGGAGAAACCGTCACTTGCCAGTCATCTTTGAGCAAAGGGAGTTACTCGTAACAATGAAACCAGTCTCTCGTAAGCGTACGAGTAATGTCGGTCCAAGCCGCTTCAATCCAACAATACCGCGGAATCAAGAAAAGACTAAGGAGGGAAGCAAAACGCACATCACCGCCCACAAAAACTTTTGTGTTCTACTCGAGAAGACATCTACGCATGAACCTAGCTCATGATGCCACTGTTGGGGAACGTCGCATGGGAAACAAAAAATTTCCTACGCGCACGAAGACCTATCATGGTGATGTCCATCTACGAGAGGGGATGAGTGATCTACGTACCCTTATAGACCGTACAGCAGAAGCGTTAGAGAACGCGGTTGATGTAGTGGAACGTCCTTACGTCCCTCGATCCGCCCCGCGAAAAATCCCGCGATCAGTCCCACGATCTAGTACCGAACGGACGGCACCTCCGCGTTCAGCACACGTACAGCTCGACGATGATCTCGGCCTTCTTGATCCAGCAAGAGAGACGGAGAGGTAGAAGAGTTCTCCGGCAGCGTGACGGCGCTCCGGAGGTTGGTGATGATCTTGTCTCAGCAGGGCTCCGCCCGAGCTCCGCAGAAACGCGATCTAGAGGAAAAACCGTGGAGGTATGTGGTCAGGCTGCCGTGGAAAAGTCGTCTCAAATCAGCCCTAAATCCTCTGTATATATAGGTGGGAGGGAGGGGGCCTTGCCTTGGGGCTCAAGGAGCCCCAAGGGGGTCGGCCGAGTCCAAGGGGGAGGACTCTCCCCCCCCCCAAAACCGAGTTGGACTAGGTTTGGTGGGAGGGAGTCCCCCTCCCTTCCCACCTCCTCCTTTTTTTTTCCTTTTTCCTTTGATTTCTTATCTTTGGCGCATCGAGCCCTTTTGGGCTGTCCCACCAGCCCACTAAGGGCTGGTGCACCACCCTTATGTCCTATGGGCTTCCCCGGGGTGGGTTGCCCCCCCCCCCCCCCCCGGTGAACCCCCAGAACCCATTCGTCATTCCCGGTACATTCCCGGTAACTCCGAAAACCTTCCGGTAATCAAATGAGGTCATCCTATATATCAATCTTCATTTCCGGACCATTCCGGAAACCCTCGTGACGTCCTTGATCTCATCCGGGACTCCAAACAACATTCGGTAACCAACCATATAACTCTAATACGCATAAAACAACGTCGAACCTTAAGTGTGCAGAACCTGCGGGTTCGAGAACTATGTAGACATGACCCGAGAGACTCCTCGGTCAATATCCAATAGCGGGACCTGGATGCCCATATTGGATCCTACATATTCTACGAAGATCTTATCGTTTGGACCTCAGTGCCAAGGATTCATATAATCCCGTACGTCATTCCCTTTGTCCTTCGGTATGTTACTTGCCCGAGATTCGATCGTCAGTATCCGTATACCTATTTCAATCTCGTTTACCGGCAAGTCTCTTTACTCGTTCCGTAATACTAGATCCCGCAACTTACACTAAGTTACATTGCTTGCAAGGCTTGTGTGTGATGTTGTATTACTGAGTGGGCCCCGAGATACCTCTCCGTCATACGGAGTGACAAATCCCAGTATTGATCCATACTAACTCAACGAACACCTTCGGAGATACCTGTAGAGCATCTTTATAGTCACCCAGTTACGTTGCGACGTTTGATACACACAAAGCATTCCTCCAGTGTCCGTGAGTTATATGATCTCATGGTCATAGGAACAAATACCTGACATGCAGAAAACAGTAGCAACAAAATGACACGATCAACATGCTACGTCTATTACTTTGGGTCTAGTCCATCACATGATTCTCCTAATGATGTGATCCCGTTATCAAGTGACAACACTTGCCTATGGCCAGGAAACCTTGACCATCTTTGATCAACGAGCTAGTCAACTAGAGGCTTACTAGGGACAGTGTTTTGTCTATGTGTCCACACAAGTATTGTGTTTCCAATCAATACAATTATAGCATGGATAATAAACGATTATCATGAACTAAGAAATATAAAAATAACTAATTTATTATTGCTTCTAGGGCATATTTCCAACATTGAGATCTCCACCATGCTTGCCAATTACACTTTAAAAGGTGGAACTCCTAAGAAACTTGGTGATCCCGGAGTGCCCACTATACCTTGCTCCATTAAAGGAAACTACGTAAGAACTGCCTTATGTGACCTTGGAGTTAGTGTTATGCCGCTCTCTCTTTATCGTACACTTGAGTTGGATAAGTTGACACCCACTGAAAGTTCTCTGCAAATGGCCGACAAATCAACTGATTTCCCTATTGGCATTTGCGAGGATGTGCCAGTTGTGGTTGCTAATACCACTATCTTAACAGACTTTGTTATCTTGGATATTCCCGAGGACGATGCCATGGCTATCATCCTCGGAAGACCCTTTGTAAACACTGCAGGGGCTGTTATAGATTGCAACAAAGGCAATGACACTTTCCATGTCAACGGTAATGAGCACACCGTGCACTTTTCGAAGAAACGATATCCAGTACATTGCATCAATGCTATCGAAAGGACTTCATCGATTCTCATTGGGAGCTTTGAAAGCCCTATTCCTCGTGTCAAGATGAAGTATGATTTGCTTGTTGGGGAGATTCATATCCCCATTGAGGTGACTTAGTGGCTATTCGAAAATTCTCCGTTCTCTTTTACGATTTGAGAAGGTTTTGTCATAAGGACTTGATCAATCCCATTGACGGATTTCTTTCGATGACCATGAGACGGATGAATCAGAGAGTCACATACCTCTGTTTTGAGTTTTCCTTTTCTGTTGCTTAGAAGAAAAATGATAGAAATAGTTTAGCTTTTCCCGTTTTCTGTTTTAGCGTCCCGGAGAAAAATACCTCGAAAATAAAAGTTCTCCGATGGTCCTGAAAATTTAGTATGATTTTTTCTCGAATTTTTGAAAATTTCTGGGCTTGAGAGCTGGTCAGGGGGCCTGACCAGTGGGCCACAAGCCCCCCACCCCACCGCCACCTACCCCGTGGTGGCGGGGTGCAAGCTTGTGGGGCCCACAGGCACCCCCTCCACTCATTCCAGCGCTCAGCCTCTTCTTCCACCTCTACAAAAAATTGTTTCACAGCTCAAACCCGTGTTCTTGCTCATTTGGCTGTGATTTTCGATCTCCTTTCTCAAAACACCATTCTCCGAACTGTTTTGGGGAAATTACTCCTTGGTAAGTGACTCCTCCATTGGTCCAATTAGTTTTTGCTCTAGTGCTTTATCCTTCGCGAATTCTTGCTACCTTGGTGACCCTGTTCTTGAGCTTGAAAGGTTGATTTTAGCTGGTCCCAAGTAGTTTTAGCGCGTGATACGGTCTCTGCGCACTAGTAGGAGTAGTTGCTACAAGGTGTGGTGGGTCTTTATTCACTTTTCTCTTGAACTTCAAAAATTTCAGCAAAAGGAAATTATGTTCAGGAGGAAGTTTCATGGTGGTTCCTCAAGTAAGAAGGGTCCTCGTCTCTCCTTTCGGGAGCCTGAACCTTTTCAACTAAGGGACGCACCGGTACAACCATGTGAATGGCATTCCGATGAGTTCATGATCGAAGCAGGTTTCAAGGATGAGTTTGATGCACTTGTCCGCAGTGCCGGGTTAGAAGAATTCCTCTCAGATAAATGTGAACAGTATGCTATGCTCACTGCCTCTTTCGTGCGTAGATTTAAATTTTTAGTTGGCCGTGAATCATCCATACTATTTGATCTGTACGATAAATCCTATACCGTGGATCTGGAGGATTTCAATAGGATCTGCAAGATACCTGATGGGGGTAGTGTTAATAATCCTCCTAAGTCTTTGGTCAGAGACTTTGTCTTGAGTATAACTGTTGGAGAAACCAGAGATATCACGCAAGCCACCATAGGAAGCATCCATTTCCCTGCCTTGCACTACCTTGCCATCTTCGTAGGTAGGTGCATTAACGACAAGGGTGCACATTGTCACCTATGCGCTTCCAACCTTAGTATCCTTAAGAGCGTAGTAACACGTGACAGGAGCTTCAATATGGGAGCTATTATAGCAAGGAGGCTGAATAAAAATGCCAGTGAGGGTGATTTCTTTGGTGGAGTTTATGCTACACGTTTAGCAAATTTTCTTGGAGTATCCATCCGTCCAGAAGACCCTCCTCTCCGTACAGCCTACCTTGATCGTGTCGCTCTAACACGCTACCAGTTCCTTGAGAGAGATCATGGATCCCTCCTATACGGCTTGATATTTAACCGGCAGCGTGTTTTCCATATTACCCTTCCTGCTCCTGCTTTCTTTGACTTTCAGGTTAAACGAAGATACTACATAACCATAGGAGAGGTACAGGAGTATGAGAGGGTGGCGACGGCTGCTCGACTTCGTGAGGCAGCTATTCAGGCAGTGGCTATAGCACTCTCGTATAACACCCATTATGACTTTGGGTTTCGCAAGGATCATCCATGGGAGTAGACCAAGCTAGGCCAAAATCCTAAGCTTGGGGGAGTACGTGTTCTCACCGACTTTACATTCATGTTTATGCTTTCACTCTGTTAGCCGGTGTTTACACTTTGCCACTGTATTGTCCATGCTAGTTTCTTTTTGTTTTCTTGTTTTCTTGTTTTGTGTCCTTTTGAGAAAACCCAAAAATATTTTTCTTTCTTCTTTTGCTTGTTGGGAGTTTTCCCGTGTAAATAGTTTCTTTTTCTTTGTGTCAAGGTAGAAGATATTGGTTACAATATTCATTGGTTCTTGCATGCTTACCTGTTTAGCTTTCAAAGAGCCATATTACTTTGTCTTCTCCTTTGTGTTTCCTGCAGATTGAGCTTAGTCCAATGCGCTTATTATCGTTTTCATCGTTTGATCATGCAAATGAAAGGCAACAATGATGATATATGATGAAATGACTGAGACTGAAAAGCTGGTATGAACTCTATCTATTTTGTTTTTGTAAATATGACTAGCTTGTCAACCCAGATTTAGCTTTGTTGTGAGAGAACCATCTTTGCAATGACAACTTAGAGATCATAGTTTCTGATGCCATGCTTATTTAGCTGAGAGCTTATAATGGTTTGTCTTGATTGCCAACATAGATTTTGAGATGACTATGATAGTATGATAGGATGGTATTCTCCTTTGAATGTTTCAAGTGGCTTGACTTGGCGCATGTTCATGCATGTAGTTGAAACAAAATCAACATAGCCTCTATGATGTTCGTGTTCATGGTGATTTATATCATGTTCATGCTTGCATTCAATGTTAGTCAAACTCATTGCATCTTGATGAGTGTTGTCGCTCTCTAGTTGGTCGCGTCCCAGTCTTTTGCTAGCCTTCACTTGTACTAAGCGTGAATACTGCTTGTGCATCCACTTCCGTAAACCCAAAAGTTTTTCCATGAGAGTCCACCATACCTACCTATTTGCGGTATCTACCTGTCGTTCCAAGTAAATTTGCATGTGCCATTCTCTAAACCTTCAAGAAATAATCTGTTTTGCATGCCCGAACCGCTCATGTGGTGACAGAGGGCTATTGGTATCTTCCATGCTAGGAGTGTTATCCTCGACATGTGTTTATTCACAGTCATTCACGAGAAAGGGGCCGGTATTTGGGATGCCCAGTTCCATGCTTAAATCGAAAACATAACTGTAAAACAAGACTCCCCCCGGATTGAAGTTAGTATGGACGGTACCTGAGGATTCGACTAGCCGTGGAGTGTGATTGATTGGTGGTGGGGGAGTTAAAACTTTACTTTTCTGTTTGGGAACCGCCTATAGCATGAGTAGCATGGAAGATATTGAGAACTCTTGGTCATTGCGTTGACAATGAAAGTATGCCACCCAAAATTATTATCTCTGTTTTCAAAGCTTGAGCTCTGGCACCTCTGCAAATCAATGCTTCCCTCTGTGAAGGGCCTGTCTATTTATTTTCCTGTTGTGTCATCCTCCTCTTATATAAGCACCAATTAGAGAGCACCTCTGTTATTTTTATGATTTGCTTTTGATTGATATTGAGTATGACTATGGATCTTCGTTGCTATGAATTACAATGTTTAGTCAGCCCTTGATCTTTGAAAGTGCTCTGCATTTATGTTTTGCGGTCTCAGAAAGAGCTAGCGAGATACCACCTATTCATATTGCTTCATACTTGTTTTGATTGAAGTGTTGGTATTTGAAGCTCATTATTATTTGCTCGTTAGCTGATTATGCCATTGATATTAGTATACCGTGAGACCTTTGTGTCATTTGCTTTTGTGGTTAACTTGTGATCTTGCTGAAATTCTGGTTATGAGTTAGACATAGTTGCAACAACAAGATCAAACAGAGTTTGTCAATTTTTTTTTCTCTTTCAGTTTGTCAACTGAATTGCTTGAGGACAAGCAAGGTTTTAAGCTTGGGGGAGTTGATACGTCCCCATCGTATCTACTTTTCCAAACTCTTTTGCCCTTGTTTTGGACTCTAATTTGCATGATTTGAATGGAACTAACCCAGACTAACGCTGTTTTCAGCAGAATTGCCATGGTGTTGTTTTTTGCGCAGAAATAAAAGTTCTCGGAATGACCTGAAAATTTACAGAGAACTTTTTGTGGTATGTATAAAAAATACTGGCGCAAGAATCAGCGGAGGAAGTGGAGCGTGGAGCCCACAAGCCCACCAGGCGCGCCCCCTGGCCGCGCCTGGCAGGCTTGTGGGGCCCACGATGCTCCATCGCCTCCAATCTCACCTCTATTTAGTCTGTCTCGCCCGAAAAAAATCAAGGAGAACAGTTCATCATGTTTTACGATACGGAGGCGCCGCCACCTCCTATTCTTCATCTGGAGGGCAGATCTGGAGTCCGTTTTGGGCTCCGAAGAGGGGAAATCGTCGCCATCGTCATCATCAACCTTCCTTCATCGCCAATTCCATGATGCTCTTCACCGTTTGTGAGTAATCTGATCGTGGGCTTTATCGACGGTGATGGGTTGGATGAGATCTATCATGTAATTGGTTAGTTTTGACGGGGATTGATCCCTAGTATCCACTATGTTCTGAGATTGATGTTGCTACTACTTTGCCATGCTTAATGCTTGTCACTAGGCCCCAAGTGTCATGATTTCAGATATGAACCTATTATATTCTCGCCAATATATGTTGTTCTTGATCCTATCTTGCAAGTTGTAGTCACCTACTATGTGTGATGACCCGGAAACCCCAGAGTGACAATAGCCGGAACCACTCCCGGAGATGACCATAGTATGAGGAGTTCATGTATTCACCAAGTGTTAATGCATTGGTCCGGTTCTTTATTAAAAGGAGAACCTTAATATCCCGTAGTTTCCATTAGGACCCCGCCGCCACGGGAGGGATGAACAATAGATGTCATGCAAGTTCTTTTCCCTAAGCACGTATGACTACATACGAAATACATGCCTACATTAGATTGACGAACTGGAGCTAGTTACATATCTCTCCGTGTTATAGCTGTTACATGATGAATAGCATCCGGCATAATCATCCATCACCGATCCAATGCCTATGAGTCTTTTCCTACTGGTCCTTGCTACGTTACTTTGCTGCTACTGCTGTCACTGTTGCTACTGTTACTTTGTTGCTACTGTTGTTACTTTGCTGCTACTGTTGTTACTCTACTGCTACTCGTTACTGTTGCTACTGCTGCTATCATACTACCTTGCTACTGATACTTTGTTGTAGATACTAAATCTTTGAGGTGTGGTTGAATTGACAACTCAACTATTAATACTTGAGAATATTCTTTGGCTTCCCCTTGAGTCGAATCAATAAATTTGTGTTGAATACTCTACCCTCGAAAACTGTTGCGATCCCCTATACATGTGGGTTATCATCTAGTTGTTGCCATCTTTCTCTGTGCCATCTTTAGGAGTGATCAGTGAATTAACTTTGCCAGCCCCTTCTATTGTCTACACTACAATGGTGCCAAACATCGCCATCCTCTTGTGCACGACCATCAACGCGCGTCTAGCAACTAGATCCCACTACGCCACACCGTCGAGACCCGCTATCGTCATTATATTACATGCAACACCGCTCCACCCCTTACCCCATCCAGCAACACTTGCTCCAAAAGGATGCCTCCGGAGTGAGAACGACACCAAAAGTACCATCATTGTCCAATCGAGTAGACCCAAATCTAGGGTTTCCCCAGGAGCATCCCAAGCATAACGATACAAACTACAACGACGAGGCTTCGACAAGGTAACAATGTTGGAGACACTACCTGTTGGGTAACGTAGCATAAATTAAAAAATTTCCTACGCCATATTTAGATCTTCCTATGGAGAGACAAGCTACGATATAGGGGAGAGTCGATCTACATACCTTTGAAGATCGCTAATCGGAAGCGTTGCTACAGCGCGGTTGATGGAGTGGTACTCGCGGCGATTCAGATCGCGGTGTGATTCCGATCTAGTGCCGAAACACGGCACCTCCGCATTCAACACACGTGCAGCCCGGTGACGTCTCCTGCACCTTGATCCAGCAAGGAGGAGGGAGAGGTTGGGGAAGATCTCCGGCAGCACGACGGCGTGGTGTCTATGGAGAGACGAGTTCTCCCGGCAGGGCTTCGCCAAGCACCGTGGGAAAGGAGGAAGAAGAGAGACAGGGCTGCGCCGAGAGAGATGGAAAAACCGTGTCTCAAAAGGCCAAAAAAACCACTATATATAGGGGGAAGGGAGGGGTGGCGCCCCCTTTAGGATTTCCCCCTTGAGGGGGGGGGGCGGCAGCCCTAGATGGGAGTGGGGGCGGCGGCTAGGGAGGAGAGGGGGTGGCGCACCCCTAGGTGGGCCTTAGGCCCACCAGCGCCTAGGGTTTCCCCTCTCTCCCTCTCTGGTGCGCCTGGGCTGAGTGTGGGGGCGCACCAGCCCACCTAGGGGCTGGTTCCCTCCCACACTTGGCGCATGTAGCCTTCTAGGGCTTGTGGCCCCTCCCGGTGGGCCTCCGGAACCCTTCCCGTGGTCCCCACAATTTGTCGGTGGTGCCCGAAACATTTCCGGCGTTCAAACCCATCCATCCTATATATCAATCTTTACCTCCGGACCATTCCGGAGCTCCTCGTGACGTCCAGAATCTCATCCGGGACTTCGAACAACCTTCGTTAACCTCGTATAATAATTCCCTATAATCCTAGCATCATCAAACCTTAAGTGTGTAGACCCTACGGGTTCGGGAGGCATGCAGACATGACCGAGACACTCTCCAGCCAATAACCATCAGCGGGATGTGGATACCCATAGTGGCTCCCACATGTTCCATGATGATCTCATCGGATGAACCACAATGTCAAGGATTCAATCAACCCCTTATACAGTTCCCTTTGTCTGTCGGTATAGAACTTGCCCGAGATTCGATCGTCGGTATACCTATACCTTGTTCAATCTCGTTACTGGTAAGTCTCTTTACTCGTTCTGTAGCACATCATCCCGTGACTAACTCCTTAGTCACACTGAGCTCATTATGGTGATGTTCTACCGAGTGGGCCCACAGATACCTCTCCATCACACGGAGTGACAAATCCCGATCTCGATTCGTGCCACCCAACAGACACTTTCGGAGATACCCATAGTGCACCTTTATAGTCACCCAGTTACGTTCTGACGTTTGATACACCCAAAGCACTCCTACGGTATCCGGGAGTTGCACAATCTCACGGTGAAGGAAAATACACTTGACATTAGAAAAGCTTTAGCATACGAATAATACGATCTAGTGCTATGCTTAGGATTGGGTCTTGTCCATCACATCATTCTCCCAATGATGTGATCATGTTATCAATGACATCTAATGTCCATGATCAGGAAACCATGATCATCTATTGATTAACAAGCTAGCCAACTAGAGGCTTGCTAGGGACACATTGTGATCTATTTATTCACACATGTATTACTGTTTCCTGTTAACACAATTATAGCATGAACAATAGATGATTATCATGAACAAGGTAATATGATAATAACCATTTTATTATTGCCTCTAGGGCATATTTCCAACAGTCTCCCACTTGCACTAGAGTCAATAATCTAGTTACATTGTGATGTATCGAACACCCATAGCATTGTGGTGTTGATCATGTTTTTCTCAAGGAAGAGGTTTAGTCAACGGGTCTGCAATATTCAGATCCGTGTGCACTTTACAAATATTTATTACTCCACTCTGGACATGGTCCTGGATGGAGTTGTAGCGGCGTTTGATGTGCTTGGTCTTCCGGTGAAACCTGGGCTCCTTGGCTATGGCAATGGCCCCAGTGTTATCACAGAAGCGTGTCATCGGACCCGACGCGCTTGGGACGACTCCAAGGTCGGTGATGATCCCCTTCATGCAAATCCCCTCATGAGCCGCTTCTGAAGCAGCTATGTACTCCGCTTCACATGTAGATGCTGCCACGACTTCTTGCTTGCTACTGCACCAGCTCACTGCCCCGCCATTCAAAACATACACGTATCCGGTATGTGACTTAGAGTCATCCGGATCTGTGTCGAAGCTAGCATCAACATAACCCTTTACGGCGAGCTCTTCGTCACCTCCATAAACGAGAAACATCTCCTTAGTCCTCTTCAGGTACTTAAGGATATTCTTGACCACTGTCCAGTGTTCCACACCGGGATCACTTTGGTACCTTCCTACCAAGATTATGGCAAGGTTTATATCAGGTCTGGTACACAGCATGGCATACATTAGAGAGCCTACGACTGAAGCGTAGGGGAAAGTACTCATCTTCTCTCTATCTGTTGTCGTGGTCGGTGACTGAGTCTTACTCAATCGTATACCTTGCAAAACTGGCAAGAACCCCTTCTTTGAGTTTTCCATTTTGAACTTCTTCAATATCTTGTCAAGGTATGTACTTTGCGAAAGACCTATGAGGCGTCTCGATCTATCTCTATAGATCTTGATGCCTAATATGTATGCAGCTTCTCCAAGGTCCTTCATTGAAAAACTCTTGTTCAAATAGGCCTTTATGCTCTCCAACAACTCTATATTATTCCCCATCAATAATATGTCATCCACATATAGTATGAGGAAAGCTACAGAGCTCCCACTCACTTTCTTGTACAGACACGCTTCTCCATAAACCTGTATGAACCCAAACGCTTTATTCACCTCATTAAAGCGAATGTTTCAACTCGGAGATGCTTGCACCAGCCCATAGATGGAGCGCTGGAGCTTGCATACCTTGTTTGCACTCTTAGGGTCGACAAAACCTTCTAGTTGCATCATATACAACTCTTCCTTAAGATACCCATTAAGGAATGCTGTTTTGACGTCCATTGGCCAAATTTCATAATCATGAAAAGTGGCAATTGCTAACATGATTCAGACTAACTTCAGCTTCGCTACGGGAGAGAAAGTCTCATCATAGTCAACTCCTTGAATTTGTCGAAAACCATTTGCGACAAGTCGAGCTTTGTAAACGGTCACATCACCATTTGCATGAGTCTTCTTCTTATTGGATTGCTAACATGATCCATTTATTTTCTATGGCTTGCCGATCATCGGGCATGTCCACCAAAGGCCATACTTTGTTCTCATACATGGATCCTATCTCGGATTTCATAGCCTCAAGCCATTTGTTGGAATCCGGGCCCGCCATTGCTTCTTCATAGTTCGAAGGTTCACCGTTGTCTAACAACTTGATTTCCATCACAGGGTTGTTGAACCAATCCGGTGCGGACCATACCCTTGTGGACCTTCGCGGTTCAGTAGCAACTTGATCCGAAGCTTCATGATCATCATCATTAACTTCCTCTTCAGTTGGCGTAGGCGCCACAAGAGCAATTTCCCGTGCTGCGCTACTCTCCGGCTCGAGAGGGGGTGTAATTACCTCATCAAGTTCTACTTTCCTCCCACTTACTTCTTTCGAGAGAAACTCTTTCTCTAGAAAGGATCCGTTCTTGGCAACAAAGGTTTTACCTTTGGATCTAAGATAGAAGGTATACCCAATAGTTTCCTTAGGGTATCCTATGAATACGCATTTCTCTGATTTGGGTTCGAGCTTCTCTGGTTGAAGTTTCTTCACATAAGCATCGCAGCCCCAAACTTTAAAGAACGACAGCTTAGGTTTCTTGCCAAACCATAGTTCATACGGTGTCGTCTCAACGGATTTAGACGGTGCCTTTTTAAAGTGAATGCTGCAGTTTTTAATGCGTATCCCCAAAATGATAGCGGTAAGTTCGTAAGAGACATCATAGATCGTACCATATCTAATAAAGTGCGATTATGACTTTCACACACTCCGTTGCGTTGCGGTGTGCCCGGCGGCGTCAGTTGTGAAACAATTCCACACTTAGGTGTGTGCCAAACTTGTGACTCAAATATTCTCCTCCACGATCAGATCGTAGACATTTATTTTTTCTGTCACGTTCATTCTCAACCTCACTCTGAAATTCCTTGAACTTGTCAAACGTCTCAGATTTGTGCTTCATCAAGTAGATATACCCATTCCTACTCAAATCATCGGTGAGAGTGAGAACATAACGGTAGCCACCGCGAGCTTCAACGTTCATTGGACCACACACATCAGTATGTATTATTTCCAATAAGTCGGTCGCTCTCTCCATTATTCCTGAGAATGGAGTCTTAGTCATCTTGCCCATGAGGCATGGTTCACATGTGTCAAATGATTCAAAGTCAAGAGACTCTAATAGTCCATCAATATGGAGCTTCTTCATGCGCTTAACACCGATATGACCAAGGCGGCAGTGCCACAAGTATGTGGGACTATCATTATCAACTTTACATCTTTTGGTACTCACACTATGTAACATCACGATCGAGATTCATCAAGAATAAACCATTCCCCAGCGGAGCATGACCATAAAACATATCACTCATATAAATAGAAAACCGTTATTCTCTGACTTAAATGAGTAGCCGTCTCGCATTAAGCAAGACCCTGATACAATATTCATGCTCAAAGCTAGTACTAAATAACAATTATTAAGGTTTAAAACTAATCCTGAAGGTAGATGTAGAGGCAGCGTGCCGACAGCGATCACATCGACCTTGGAGCCATTCCCGACGCGCATCGTCACCTCGTCCTTGGCCAGTCTCCGCTTATTCCGCAGTTCATGCTTTGAGTTGCAAATGTGAGCAACAACACCCGTATCAAATACCCAGGAGCTACTACGAGCGCTGGTAAGGTACACATCAATAACATATATATCATATATACCTTTAATGTTGCCGGCCTTCTTTTCTCCTAAGTACTTGGGGCAGTTCTGCTTCCAGTGACCTTTTCCCTTACAATAGAAGCACTCAGTCTCAGGCTTGGGTCCATTCTTTTTCTTCTTCCCGGTATCTGGCTTACCGGGTGCGGCAATGGCTTTGTCGTCTTTCTTGAAGTTCTTCTTACCCTTGCCCTTCTTAAAACTGGTGGTATTATTGACCATCAACACTTGATGCTCTTTCTTGATTTCTACTTCTGCAGATTTCAGCATCGAGTACAACTCGGGAATTGTCTTTTCCATCCCTTGCATGTTGTAGTTCAGCACAAAACCCTTGTAGCTTGGTGGGAGAGACTGGAGGATTCTGTCAATTATAGCGTCATCCGGAAGTTTGACTCCAAGTGAAGTCAGACGACCGTGGAACCTAGACATTTTGAGTATATGCTCACTGACAGAACTATTCTCCTCCATCTTACAGCTAAAGAACTTGTCGGAGACTTCATATCTCTCGACACGGGCATGAGCTTGAAAAACTAGTTTCAGCTCTTGGAACATCTCATATGCACCGTGTTGCTCAAAATGCCTTTGGAGCACCATTTCCAACCTGTATAACATGCCACACCTAACCAGAGAGTAGTCATCACTCCGCGTTTGCGAGACGTTCAGAATGTCCTGCGCTGCTGCGGGAGCAGGAGGGTCACCTAGCGGAGCATCAAGGACATACGCCTTTTTAGTTGCTTCGAGGATGAGCTTCAAGTTACGGACCCAGTTCGCATAGTTGCTACCATCATCTTTCAGCTTGTTTTTCTCTAGGAATGCGTTGAAATTGAGGTTGATGTTGGCCATCTACAATATTTATAAAGACAACTTTTAGACTAAGTTCATGACAATTAAGTTCATTTAATCAAATTAAGTATGAATGCCCACTTAAATCGACATCCCTCTAGTCATCTAAGTGATACATGATCCATGTCGACTAACCCGTGTACGATCATCACGTGAGACGGACTAGTCGTCATCGTGAGCAACTTCATGCTGATCGTATTCAACCATACGACTCATGTTCGACCTTTCGGTGTCTTGTGTTCAAGGTCATGTATGTACATGCTAAGCTCGTCGAGTCAACCTAAGTGTTTCGCTTGTGTAAATCTGGCTTACACCCGTTGTATGCGAACGTTAAAATCTATCACACCCGATCATCACGTGGTGCTTCGAGACAACGATCATTTGCAACGGTGCACACTTAGGGGAATACGTTCTGGAAATTTTATGAGGGATCATCTTATTATGCTACCGTCGTTCTAAGCAATAAGATGAAAAACATGATAAACATCACATGCAATCTTATAGTGACATGATATGGCCACTATCATCTTTGCTATTTCGATCTCCATCTTTGGGCATCGCATGATCATCATTGTCACCGGCGTGACACCGTGATCTCCATCATCATGATCTCCGTCATCGTGTCTCCGTGAAGTCGTCACGCCAACTACTACTACTACTACTATGGCTAACCGTTAGCAATGAAGTAAAAGTAGTAAACACATGGCGTTGCATCTCATACAATAAATCAAGACAACTCCTATGGCTCCTGCCGGTTGTCATACTCAACGACATGCAAGTCGGGAATCCTATTACAATAACATGATCATCTCATACGTCACACATGTAACATCACAACTTTGGCCATATCACATCACATGTCAAACCCTGCACAAACAAGTTAGACGTCCTCTAATTGTTGTTGCAAGTTTTACGTGGCTGATTTGGGTTTCTAGCAAGAACGCCTTCTTACCTACGTGACAGCCACAACGATGATATGCCAAAGCTATTTACCCTTCATAAGGACACTTTTCATCAAATCCAATCCGAATAGAGTGGGAGAGACAGACACGCGCTAGCCACCTCTTATGCACGGTGTGCATGTCAGCCGATGGAACCTGTCTCACGTAAGCGTACGTGTAATGTCGGTCCGGGCCGCTTCATCCAACAATACCGCTGGAAAAGAATAAAACTAGTAGCAGCAAGCAATTGAAAAATCAGCGCCCACAACCTTTTGTGTTCTACTTGTGCATAGAATCTACGGATAGAAAACCTGGCTCGGATGCCACTGTTGGGTAACGTAGCATAAATTCAAAATTTTCCTACTCTATATTTAGATCTTCCTATGGAGAGACCAGCAACGAGAGAGGGGAGATTGGATCTTCATACCTTTGAAGATCTCTAGGCGGAAGCATTGCTAGAACGCGGTTGATAGAGTGGTACTCGCGGTGATTCAGATCATGGTGTGATTCTGATCTAGTGCCGAATCACGGCACCTACGCGTTCAACACACGTGCAGCCCGGTGACGTCTCCCGCACCTTGATCCAGCAAGGAGGAGGGAGAGGTTGGGGAAGATCTCCGGCAGCGCGACGGCGTGGTGCCGATGGAGAGACGAGGTCTCCCGGCTGGGCTTCGCCAAGCACCGTGGGAGAGGAGGAAGAAGAGAGACAGGGTTGCGCCGAGAGAGATGGAAAAACCGTGTCTCAAAAGGCCAAAAACCCCCACTATATATAGGGGGAAGGGAGGGGTGGCGCCCCCTTTAGGGTTTCCCCTTTGAGGGGGGCGGCAGCCCTAGATGGAAGTGGGGGGGCGGCGGCCAGGGAGGAGAGGGGGTGGCGCACCCCTAGGTGGGCCTTAGGCCCACCAGCGCCTAGGGTTTCCCCTCTCTCCCTCTCTGGTGCGCTTGGGCTGAGTGTCGGGGCACACCAGCCCACCTAGGGGCTGGTTCCCTCCCGCACTTGGCCCATGTAGCCTTTCGGGGCTTGTGGCCCTTCCCGGTGGGCCTCCGGAACCCTTCCGGTGGTCGTGGCACTTTGCCGGTGGTGCCCGAAACATTTCCGTCGTTCAAACACATCCATCCTATATATCAATCTTTACCTCCGGACCATTCCGAAGCTCCTCATTACGTCCGAGATCTCATCCGGGACCCCGAACAACCTTCGGTAACCTCGTATAACAATTCTGTATAACCCTAGCGTCATCGAACCTTAAGTGTGTAGACCGTACGGGTTCGGGAGGCATGCAGACATGACCGAGACACTCTCCGGCCAATAACCATCAGCGGGATCAGGATACCCATGGTGGCTCCCACATGTTCCACGATGATCTGATCGGATCAACCACGATGTCAAGGATTCAATCAACCACGTATACAATTCGCTTTGTCTGTCGGTATAGAACTTGCCAGAGATTCGATCGTCGGTATACCTATACCTTGTTCAACCTCGTTACCCGCAAGTCTCTCTACTCGTTCCGTAGCACGTCATCCCGTGACTAACTCCTTAGTCACACTGAGCTCATTATGATGATGTTCAACCGAGTGGGCCCATAGATACCTCTCCGTCACACGGAGTGACAAATCCCGATCTCGATTCGTGCCAACCCAACAGACACTTTCGGAGATACCCGTAGTGCACCTTTATAGTCACCCAGTTACGTTGTGACGTTTGATACACCCAAAGCACTCCTATGGTATCTGGGAGTTGCACAATCTCACGGTCGAAGGAAAAGACACTTGACATTAGAAAAGCTTTAGCATACGAACAATACGATCTAGTGCTATGCTTAGGATTGGGTCTTGTCCATCACATCATTCTCCCAATGATGTGATCCCGTTATCAATGACATCTAATGTCCATGATCAGGAAACAATGATCATCTATTGATTAACGAGCTAGCCAACTAGAGGCTTGCTAGGGACACATTGTGATCTATTTATTCGCACATGTATTATTGTTTCTTGTTAATACAATTATAGCATGAACAATAGTTGATTATCATGAACAAGGAAATATGATAATAACCATTTTATTATTGCCTCTAGGGCATATTTCCAACACTGCCATCATGCGCCATGACCATAGTCGACACAATTTTCATCGGCAGTCACGTCACCAGGCCATGCTTTGTTGCCAACCTTTGCTCCCTCCATCCAGAGAAAACTGCAGAGATGATGCCTTCAAGAGGGACTACAACGCAGAAGCACCATCATTGCTTGATCTCAAGAAGATCTAGGGCACCCGTAGTTGCCCGCGCCATGATGGAACTAAGACGAGAAAACATCCCGGAGTGGTCGAAAGACCCCCACCAAGATCCTCCGAGTTAACATACGCGTCGGATCCTCAAACGTGCCGACGAGCTAGAACCGCCCGAGATCGCCCAAATTAGCCAGGTCGTAGTGCCACCACTACAACTACAACGGCTATAGAATGCCATTAGTCCGATTGTAGGATCGAAAGTATGTCTAGAGGGGGTGATTATACTACTTGACAAGAGTACCATTGTAGCCTTTTCCCAGTTTTAGTTGAGGGCCAGTTTTGACAGTTATGGCAAGTCAAGTACACCCTCCACATGCAGTTCTAAGAGTATAGCAGCGGAGTAAAACATGCAAGTGTAAAGTATAGGAGTAAGGTAGGGAGATCAAACGCATGAGGTTGACACAGCGGTTTTTGGCATGGTTCCTATAGGTGGCGCTATCATACGTCCATGTTAGTGGAGACTTTAACCCACTGAGGGTAACGACTGCGAAAGTCCACGGAGGGCTCTAACCACAAGGGGTCCATGAAGAAGTGGCCTTGTCTATTTCACCACGGCTTCCGTCCAGACAGGACTAGCCTCACTCATGGTAGATCTTCACGAAGTAGGCGATCTCCTTGCGCTTACAAACATCTTGGTTCAACTCCACAACACGAAGTAGGAGACTCCCAAGCGACACCTAACCAATCCAGGAGGCACCACCCTCCAAAAGGTAATAGATGTGGTAGAACTATGAACTCCTTGCTCTTGTGCTTCTAAAGATAGTCTCCTCAACACAAAATCACTCTCTCACAGAATAGGCATGGGTAGGAGAGATTGATTTGGTGGAAAGCAGTTTGGGGAGGCTAGAGATCAGGTTTCAAATGATTGGATTGGAATATCTTGGTCTCAACACATGAGTAGGTGGCTCTCTCTCGTAAAAATGGATATGGAAGTCTGTGTTCTGAGTTCTTCTCCCACGAATGAGAGATGGGTGAATGGGTATATATAGGCAGCAGCCAAAATCCAACTATTACACCTAAAGTGGCCAACTCCGTGACACCGAAGTCGTAAACTCGGTGGTACCGATTTGCACTAAAGGTAGAAACTTTCGAATCTCAGTGGAACCGATATACAGAACTCAGTGGCACCGAAAAGGTGGCTAACAGTGAGATCACACAACTCGGTGACAACGATACCCAAACTTGGAAATTTTGATTTGGTGTACCGAGGCAACACAAGGTTGGTTACCTAAACTTGGTAACACCGATATGGTTTCGGTTGCACCGATTTGGTGGCTATGGCTAGGGTTCCATGTGAGATGAAAATCGGTAGTGCCGAAATGGGAAACTTGGTGGCACCGATTTTGAGTGTGTGGCTTTGGTAAGAATGGTTTTGTGGGAAAAATGACTGAGTAGTTTTGGTGGCTAACTTTGAGCACTTGAGCAACCAGTTCATTTTAATACCTCACCCTCTTCTAATAGTATTGGCTTTCCTATGGACTCAAAAGTGATTTCTCACAAATATAAAATGAAGAGACTTCTAGCTGGAAGCTTGGGCCAATCTTATTCCTTTCTTGCATCAAGGGGTATCTCCACATAAACCTTTAGCCAATGCATCCACTACAAGAAATAAGCTCGTTTATGACAAAAAATAATGACGACGGTTTTATTGGTCATAGATCTATGACTAAAATATACAAAAAGGTCATGAGGTGTCTAAGATGGTCCAAAACCTAGAAAATTTTGACCATCTCTATCAAGAAGGTCATAATCCCATTGCACAAAATGGTCACTCGCATGTGTAGCTCTATTTATGCCCGCATTGTAGGTCCTCCATGACAAAATTAAGAAGGTCATAGGCTTAAATAGAGGTGACTAGGCAGACAACTCGATAATTTCGCCTACGTGTCTTGTATATATTGGTGTTGACAAGACCACGAAGTATAAGTGCGTTGACAGTTTGGAATTATAATTTCTTGATTGCCCTCAATATTTTTGGACACTCTTTCCTACACCGGTCATTGCCTCATGAAAAAAATTAGCTCTATTTGCCTATTAAATCGTCCTCAACAAATTTTCAAAGTTTTTGTTAGCTAGAAGCTTTATGAAGGAACTACTAGCTACACATCTCCTAATGAGCTGCATTTTTGCCGCATATTCTATATGCCCAAATCATAGCTCTCCATAAAATTTGGTCCCCATCTAACAATCCATCTAAGCTCACAATCCAATCTTTGTTTCTTATAATATTTTAAGTTCTTGAAGCAACTATATTTTATATTGCTTTATAATTTCTGAAAACTTACCAGGGCATGCCACTTCCCATAAAACCTCCCTCCACCAAATTTTAGCTCATTATAATGTATCATATTTACCTCAATATTTCCCACAATCGTCGGATCTTCGCGCGCGAGCCGTCCGATCTAACTCCTGACGTGGTTCGGTTGCCTGCCCGACACATTAATTTTTGAAACAACAAACAAGTTGCAAAAACATCCGTCGACCGATCTCCACGCACACCCCGCTTGTCCCGTCCATGACTCATTAATTCCCAAAAACCGAGGGGCGGATCCAACCGAGAAAATCAGTCGGTTGTTGTATAACGTTTTTCTAAAAACTATGCCCAATTCTCAAAATAAAAACACATAGAATTACATATACTTAATTTTTATTGGTAGAATAATTTGTGCCACGGATTGATGACATGGCAAACATCCAACCATCTGTTCCCAGCAATCCCACCGTCCACCGATCCATCCATCCATCTAAAGAAAAAAAGGAGGAAGGAAAAAGATGCAGCCCACCGCACCAATCTCTCTCTCTCTCTCTCGTGAACCTATCCTTCCCCCCAACCTACGTCGCTTCTCCTCGCTCCTCGCTTCCACCGCCACCCACGACGGCTGGTTCCGGTGAGCTCCATCCATGCGCTGCTCCCCAAGATTTGTCGGTGAGTTTGTTCACCGCCTCGAGGAAGGCATCAGTGTCCCTGAGTCAGCCCAAATAGACCTGTTCATGGTGATAAACTATGAGATCTGGGCATGATCCGCTCCATGGACGTGATGGGACTCGGGATGGCTCGAGCTCAGACCCGCCCCTCCCTCCCCTCCGTTCAGGTCCGCGCCTCAGGCTCCTCTTTCGTGCCCGAGGCTAGGGTTTCCCCGCCGGAACCGGCAATGGCGAGGTGAAGCTCGCAGAATCCATCACCGGCATTGCATAGGTAGGACCTTCCCATCCTTCCTCACGTGGATCCACCCTCTCCTCACCTTTTTCTCCTATCCGCCCCTTTCCTGCAGGTTAACATCGTGTGGAGACGACGACGACGGCAGAGGGTGTCGGCCTTGCCCAGCTCAAGGAGGAGGAGGAGGGGTGCACCTAGACATCGGCCCTGCTCTTCTCTAGGAGGAGGGGCAGCGGTCTGCTCCTAGGGCGACCAAGATATTCGGCCCGAGCTCAAGCACGACCACGACGACCCACTGCTGCAGGTAGTAGCATATACTTGCATGCAATACAGTTCTGGGAATACTACTGCTAATGAATGTTTATCTCATCTCCACAGAGTTGCTTCGTATAGATCTTATTTTTTTCCGAATCTTTCAAGTTCCTTTTGCTCTGATGTATGCTTGTTGATTTATCTAGTTGAGAAGGTTCTTTCAATATTAGGCTGATCCTTCAACTAAGCACGTTTCTTTTGTAATCAATCATGGGTATTATCTTAACACTACTTGATAGATATGATCTACGTTACATAAAACACCCAACGTTAGTCATTAAACATACAATTTGATGATATCAACTAATATAAATAATTTTCTTTCTCTTGTTGGCTCACATATTAAAAATCTTAGCTCTTACAAAGTCATTGTTGTAGTACTAATTAACAAACAGTATATCTTATCAGAAATCTTAATAATGTGGCAGTCTACCGAGTGATGTCATTGCATATAAAGTATATTGCACGATCTGATCATAACACAGTTCTTCATAATCTTAATAATGTGGCAGTCTACCTAACACAGTACTGTTGTGCTATCACATGATCCACCTTCCTATATATGAACACAGTTCTTCATGGCATCCACGTTATACTTACACATGATACTTTGACTCTTTTGAAAGAAGGTTAATTCCGACTTGTCGTGCATCACTACTTTTATTATTTGAAGAAGTCTTCACAATTTCTCTCTTGCATCCAGGGTGCTAGTTTTTACAAACATGATCGTCTCCTTAGTCTACAAAACATATATGTAAGCCCCCAGGTTCGCTGCAAACAGTATAGCACCCACCCCAGTCCTTCACCTTGATTTGGTACTCCTTTTTAAGGTGGGTGTGAGATCAGCATAACAGTATATATGGAAGGAAAAAATAAATAATGCAAAAGGAACGTTAGAAGAATTTGTGAGGATCCATTTATACGCGATTAGCTACTTTTTACTACTTATTGGGAAGAACGATTTTTTACTGTTGGAGTTGTTTTTTTTGGTATTACTTCCGGTCACTGAATCATCTTCGATCCCCATATCTCCAGCGACCAGACAAAAATTATCAACACATATTGGGTTGTTATGGAGAGAAATATAGGTCAGATACATATATAATTATCATCATCAAATAAGGCAAAGAACATAAATCACCAAAGACCAGGGTCAAGTTGATGTCAAGTGCATGGTCCAAGAGTAGATTAGCTAGCTAGCATGCAGCCATCTGCATGCAGTCTATGCCTGCAGGTTTCTGTAGGAAATGCAAGGTCAAGTTGATGTCCTTATGGAGCCAAAATAGATATGCAACAAAATATGATTTAGTAATAAAACAAATTTGGATGTAGATCTATTTCTACCTATTCTTCAGATTTAGTACTTGCTTTTCAACGTTTAATCTGTCATTTAAGCAAACTAAATCTAAAAAAATTGGATTGAATTAACAGTTCTATTTGTTTTGACTTGGTTGAGAATCACACGAAGTAGTCTAGTTTTTATGTGTTATTTCGTTTCAGGTTTTAGTCCTGCTTCACTCCCAGTTGTATACTAGATTGTTTAATTACCAATGGTTTAGTTTTGTTATTATTTTAAATTATCACTATAATTCATTCATTAGTATTGAGTTTGTTAACTCTTTTCAGCACCCTTAATTTGGTCTGTGCAGGTAGTTGTCAGCTCCAATAGGTTCAAATACTCCTCGAAGTTTCAAGACCACCAACTACTCCCGTAGAGTCATTGACACCGTGATTTCACCAAGAACATGATCATTGGGACATGTCAGGCTGATTGTAAATTAATGTATTTTTTGTGATACGATGTAATTGTAAATTATTTCATTTTTGTGCATAAATAATTGGTTGATGGGCCTATCTTAGAAACGTGCTTTCGTGTACCAGAACTTTGCAAATTAAGGCCTAGAACTAATCCAACTCGACTATTTAAACCAATTATTTGTTCGAACAGATTATGGACACTATTTGACCAAATAATTGTGTTGAACAGATTATGGCCGTAAAAATAAATGGGCTTGAACCCAATAATTGGGCCGAAATGAGTATGGCCTTAAAAATAAATGGGCCAAACTATTAGGCTTGGCCCATGTAGAACTGATCGGGAAAATCATGCCATGTCAGATCACACGTGGATTCCACGTCACCACAAGCAACACTTCAGCGTGCCACGTCGTCTTGCCATGTAGGATCCTACGTGGTTTAGGCACATGGCCATGACCAAAATTTTGGTCATACATTTAACGCCCAAAACATTTTCGTCATAGATCTAATGACCAAAATATCATAAAGGTCAGCTTTCTTCATTCTTGACGGCCAACTGTTGACCTCCCAAATTTGGTCATAACATGGTCATAAAATAATAACAATGACCTTCCAGTGACCAAAATTGGGCGTCATGATTGAGCAAATTCCTTGTAGTGATCTTTTGAACTTTTTTGAAATATACTTGGATAAACATATTAGTCCAATGACGCATATGTTGTGATCAATTATCAAAACCACCCTAGGGAGCAATTGTGCTTTGACCGATAGGTGTGGGTATGTGAGTCGTTGGAGGCCGGCACGAAGCGCCGCAGATCGAAGCGACCAACCCCCATACAAGGAGCCGTCGCCGCTGCACACTCAGGAGCTCCCTGCCGAAGCTGATGCACGAGCTACCGGGACGCTGCAGCCACCAGGCCGCTGAGCCGGAGGAAGAAGCGTCCTCCCACCACCAACGAAACACGGTGCAGTGCAAGCAACATCCCGTCGCCGCCATGCGTGGCGGGGACTTAGCCCCACATCTTCTGATGGCAGAGAGGAGGGAAAGATGAGAGGGCGGCATGAGCCGATCTATGGGTAGGATTCCCGTGAGTTGCGTGGGAGCGAAGTGGGGGTCGGGCTATCTCTATACATTTGTATACCTAATAATAAAGGGGTTATTGATTCAGGTAGCACATCACGAAAATTGCTTGAAAATTGCAAAATATTACCCATTAATACCATCTATAATTGACAAAAAAATGTTTCACACAAGAGAATCCCTTATCTAGACCGGCCCATATACTAGGGATCTCATGTAATGCGTTGTGCACTCTAGGAAAAGACGTAGTGTGCCATTTGGGCCAACCAATATCCCGGCTGCCAGTTTTTATTTTTTATTTTATTTTTCCATTTTTATGTTCCTACTTTCAATAATTAGCGCTTCAAAAAAGTTCCAAAAAAGGTGAGAATTTTGAAATACATTTTTAATAAATAATTAAAAAAATGCATTAATTTTTTTTTGCTTATTCCAAAAATGTTTGAAATTTTGGAAAAAATAATTGAGAAATCAATAAATGTTTTTTTTTGAAATTTCTTGTATCAATATTTCAATAAAAAATTATAAAAAGTTTGTCAATTCAAAATATGTTCTTGAACGGAAAAATATCCTAAGAATTCAAAAATGGTTCGTGACTTACAAAATAGTTTATTCATTCATAATTTTTTGGCTGATTCAAAAAATGATCATCCATTTTAAACAATGTTCGTTAAATCAAAAAGGTGTTCATCAATTTAAAAAATTGTTCCAACAATTTCCAAAAATTGTTCGTTGATTCTAGAAATGTTCGCCGATTGAATAAAATTGTATAAACAAATGTTCACAATTTGTAAAAATCTATATATTAGGAAGTGTTCAAATATTCATGAATTCAATTTTTTTCTTTATTTTGGGAAGTATTCAAAAAATTGTAAAAGTGTTCACAGATATGAAAATGTTCATGATTTCAGATAAATGCATCAATTTAAAAATTGTTCATGATTTTAAAAATTGTTCATGATTAATGCAGCAAAATGTGGTCATGAAGATTGAAGATTATATTTTCTTTTCCGCTGCAACAGACGAGCCCTTTTGCTAGTAACTAGTATTCCCTCTGTCAACTAATATAAGAATGTTCAGATCACTACTTTGATGATCTCTGTCAACTAGTATAAAAACAGATATCACTAAAATAGTGATCTAAACGCTTTTATATTAGTTGATATAAAGATTATTAAAGTAGTGATCCAAATGTTTTTATATTAGTTGACAAACGGAGTATTTATTTAGCACGAAACAAGTCAGTTGTTGAGTAATGATTTAAACACTTTTATGCAGAAACAAGTTAGCTGTTGAGTAGTGATCTAAACTTTCTACATTAATTAATAAATTGAGTACTTATTTAGCAGGAAACAAGTTAGCTGCTGATTTGTACTGCGTTACTGTTAGTACTTACGTAATTCACTGATTTACTTACGCGAGTAGTACTTGCTTGTTTGCATATTCACCGATTTGTACTACGTTAATTACTCAATAGTGTGCTACTAGTCGACCAGCTGCATGATTAGAGTGCGTACCGACAAAGCAATAACGGTAGCCAAGAAAGAGTCGCGGAGATATGAACCAAGACTACTAATTTAAAGCATGTACAGTAGGATCCTTCAAATAATTCCTCATACATCAAAATAATTTTTCATACATCCACGGATGCGTTCGATCACTAACCGGACAAAAGGAAAAAGAAAAAATGATCCCTCCGGATCTCTTATATCGTCCCTATATGTCTAGACTGTTCAATGACACTTATATACATCTCAAATATGAAGAGAATATGAGGGGCCACGGACGCGTTCGGGCGCGTCTGGTCAATCCGCCACTTTTTTTTATTTATTATTTTTTAGAAAAGGAGAATGACCCCCGGCCTCTGCATCTGGGAGATGCATGCGGCCATTTTATTGATTATTTTCGAGAACCTTACAAAGCAGTACAACAATATGTTTGAATCCGCCATCTTGACAACATCTGTCGCTACTCCTATTCATATGATGAAGGGGTGCAAGCTGGACCAAATACGCAGACCTCTCACCTAAGCCTAACATCTAAAGGCGGAGACCCTGACCGAGCCACATACTGGGTCCGGGGCACAAACCGATCCGACGCACTCACATGTGTCGTCGCCACCATCTTCCACTGGTCCATCTTCAGATCAGATTGATGTACCAACCATGGCAGGTGCCTCCGCCATCGACGCCATCATGACGCCAAACGACGACCTCCACCTACGCGAGTCCATCTCCAAGCAACGGACGGAAGTCCATGCTAGGATAGGGCCGCACCACCGCCGTCGCCCACCACCCACAAGCGTCACCCAGCCCCAAGGTTCCCAAAGCGGCGCCTTCAAGAAGGAAACGACGCCGTGAGTGCCGCCGCCGCCCAACAAAGTTAAGGCTTTCGCCCGGGAGACCTAGGGGAAGGGGAAGTGAGGGGATCAGTCTATACCGACGCCTCCAAGGAGGGGAACGGCGCCCTCAGGCGTCGCCATCGACGCGGCCGGCCATGGTCGACCAAGGATTTCGCCCGAACTAGATCCCCACCACCAGCAACACCTCCTGTACAAAACCGGCAATCCAAGAAAGCGCGGCCCGACCAGGCTGCCCCGCACGCCGAACAGGGGAGGACGGGAGAGACGCCAGATCGCGCGCACCGGCCACCGTAAAAGCCGCCGTAGGACGCCAACGACCACCGGATCTCGCCGCCCGCGCGACCGAGACGCCGGATCCACCTCCCGCACGGCTGCTAGCCTGCCGTGCCTCGTCAATGGAGCCGCCGCTCCAGATCCGGGTCTCCGCATGCAGATGCAGGGCAGCCTAGGCCCCGCCGCCACCATCCTTGGCGCCCCGGGCTTGCCCGACGGCTGCCTCAGGCGACGACGAGGAAGGGAGGGGGAGGGAGAGGCGACTAGGCTAGATTTGGTTTGATTTGATTGATTGAGTTATTGCAGGATGTGAGAAGGGCGAATCGAGGGGAGGGATCTTCAATCCGTCACATAGGACGCGAGCTCACTCCGAATCATCTTTTTCTTTTCTTTATTTTTTATTTTCTTTCTCTCTTTCTCTTCATCAATCATGTGCAAGTAACAGAACATATGAGGAAGAAAATGAGGAGTATGGATGTGCGGATGGATAAATAGAAGACACGTCCGGTTATTGGTTGGACGCATTTGGGGACGTTTAGGGAGTTATATTTATAATATCCGGCTGTAGATGCTTTTAGTGATTTTAGTCCAATATAGTCAGCTGCAAGCTAGTAATTAACTGCTTATACATAATATGTCGCTGATCTGGTCTTGCTTACGATCTGTACGTCTTTCGCGTTCCCATTATATTCTATGGTCTAGTTCGTTGGTCCCGCACAAGAAATTCAAAATTTATGTGAATTAATTAATGCTTGTGGCCTCTTGCAGATTTTCATTAGTTCAACAGGAACCTTCCTCTCTCCTCCAAAACAAGGACCTTCTTGCTGAAGAAATGTACGCGAAATTGCGAGTTACGGCATCTCCCACGGTGATCTCAAGCTAGACACCGCATTCGTCCGCGGACCAATGTTTGGATAGTGATACGGAAACCAACCATCCAAGGTTATTCGTTAAATGTCCGCTTTATTAACTTGAAATATAGCCTCCCACCAAATCATGGATGACTCATTATAATACTAATGCTTTATTTGTAGCATTGTTTCACCAAACTCTCATTTACCAAGCATTTAAAAAAAATGTCACGTTTTGGCGGACGCCTTTCATCACGTGACGGAAGCTATGAATCTAAGTGTTCAAGTGGCATGCCATCAGGCTGCGGAGGCTCCGGATCTTGGTGCCGCCACCGTCCCAATCAAGGGCCCTCGACGTTCATGGATGTCGGCTCCTGCGAGGAGGAGATCGTCATATCTTCCGGCAGCAAGGAGGAGCAATTGTTGTAGTAGCCGCGCCTTTACGCAGAGCTGGCGGTCACCGGCGATGAGGACATGCAGGAATGAAAGTCAAGATTGAGTGATCGCTTTGGAACCATGGTTTGGCATCACCCTTGCTTAGAGGAGGAGTCGGCGTCCCCGTCACGCTATCGCATGAAGGAGGAGCCCCACTCCCTCCCCCCGGGGCATGCTCGCGCAACGGCACGTAAAAATCGGGCGCCACGTGAAGGAGGAGTCGACGTCACCGTCGCACAGCTGATACGGCCACATCATTCCGCCGGCATCACTGTCACACTGCATTGGGGTGGCAAGGCCATGAAGGAGGAGGTGCTGCCGACGATCACAAAGTTGTGGAGGCACCTCCTCAACTACCATGGAGGTCGCGACGGCTACGACTCCTCATCATCATGGAGCATTGCCACGCTGGAGAAGAGGGCGGCTAGACATGTGGCAAGGTGGGAGCGGTGTGCCCCTCGGCGTTCGCCATGTTCGACAAGGCGTCGGCCTGGGTCCTCATGGACCCTGACCTCGCGGAGACTGTTGTGCGGCGGCTGTGTGCGCGTCGATGGAAAGCTCACCAAGATGGCGGCGAGTGGTCTCTCAACGAGACTTACGCCATCCACGTTAGTGGTAGGGCATTGGAAAGGTTGTTGCAGGTATGTCCTAGAGGCAATCATGTATGATCATATTTCTGATGTATTTATTAATAAAGACAATCCTTGGACATTAACATTGATGTGTATCAATAAATATGTAACTTGTGTGTAAGATTATGCATTGTATGATGACTATCCTAGACGGGACCTAGTTGAAAGGACTCTCTGAACGCCCAACCAGCTACACTAGCATATGGCACGGTGGATGGTCCGATCTTATTGACAATGTAGCATTGGATGCTACAGATAATATGGACTCAGAAAGATCTGGTTATATTCGACATGGTCGGATCCGAATCCAGATAAGGTCTGAGTTGGGCAGACCCGACTATGAGACACGACAAGATGAAGTCATTTGTGAGTCTCTAGTACAATCAATGTTCTATGTCCTAATACATGAGCCGAGGCATGAACTCGGGATGGTGACATACCTACTTTGGTCCGACCAAACACTACTCTGTAAATTTGTGGTTATAAATGTAGATTTCGGGCTTGTCTAGACTCATGTTGTGAGACATGGTCGAGCAAGATGGGATTTGCCCCTTTGATCCGGAGAGATATACACTGGGCCCCTCGGGTGACTCTGCTTGGATAAGAATGATTATGTGGTGAGGATTATTAGATAACCCGAAGTGTTGGTCAGATTCTCCGGAACGAGAAAGAGGCCACGCTGCAATAAGTATGGCCATCTCACCTTGAGCCCGACAATATATATCGTGTGGCAAAGAGAACTGAACTATGATGTATAGATTTTCCAAACCAGCTTCATCAGAAACTTGGAGTCGGCACGCTTTGCTTGAAGCCGCTACCGACTAGCCGAGCCGGATGTGATTTGACTCTTGACCAAGTGAACGAGAACCTAAGGGGTTCGCACACTTAAGGAAAGGAACCAACAAGGTCGGATCCTAGGACACCGGCCGGATGTGATCCGAGCCGGACTTGGATCATGACCGAGTGAACTTTTGGCTTTAGGATCCGTATGAGGCCCAAGAGTTGATCCCGTGACGGATGCCTGTGTTGGAAATATGCCCTAGAGGCAATAATAAATTAGTTATTATCATATTTCCTTGTTCATGATAATCATTTATTATCCATGCTATAATTGTATTGAGTGAAAACTCAAATACATGTGTGGATACATAGACAACACCATGTCCCTAGTGAGCCTCTACTAGACTAGCTCATTGATCAATGATGTCTAAGGTTTCCTAGCCATAGACACGAGTTTTCATTTGATAACAACATCACACCATTAGGAGAATGATGTGATGGACAAGACCCAAACTATGAATGTAGCATATGATCATGTCAGTTTATTGCTATTGTTTTTTGCATGTCAAGTATATGTTCTTATGACCATGAGATCATGCAACTCACTGACACCGGAGGAGTACCTTGTGTGTATTAAACGTCGCAACATAACTGGGTGATTATAAAGATGCTCTACAGGTATCTGTGAGGGTGTCTGTTGAGTTGGCATGGATCAAGACTGGGATTTGTCACTCCGTATGACGGAGAGGTATCTCAGGGCCCACTCGAGAATACAACATCACAAGAAGGTTGCAAGCAATGTGACTAAGGAATTAGTCACGAGATCTTGTATTACTGAACGAGTAAAGAGACTTCCCGGTAACAAGATTGGACTAGGTATGTAGATACCGACGATCGAATCTCGGGCAAGTAACATACCAATGGACAAAGGGAACTTCATACGAGATTGATTGAATCCTTGACATCATGGTTAGACCAACAATGTAGATCTCCATAGAATATGTAGGAACCAATATGGGCATCTAGGTCCCGCTATTCATTATTGACCGTAGAGGTGTCTGGGTCATGTGTGCATAGTTCTCGAACCCGCAGGGTCTGCACATTTAACGTTCGACGACACTAGAGTAGTATTGGGATGAGATCCCGGATGTCACGAGGAGCTCCGGAATGGTCCGGAGGTAAATATTTATATATGGGAAGTCCTATTTTGGCTATCGGAAAAGTTTTGGATTTTCTCCGTATTGTACCGGGAAGCTTCCAGAAGGTTCCAGAGGGTTCCGGAGGAGTACGGAAGGGTCCCTCCAGCCCCTAGACGTGCATGGGCTGTAAGGGGGAGCCCGAACCTTGTTGGGCCAGCCCTATGGGCCCATGCGGTTTGGAGGGAAGAGTCCCTAAAGGGGAAGCCAACTCCTAGGTGCCTTGGTGAGGGAGGAAACCTCCCTAGGCCCACGCCCCCTCATTCGAGGAGGGGCTAGGTATGCGACCCGACCCTGCCCCTTGCCTCCTATATATAGTGGTGGAGAGGGATGGCCTGGACACACCAATTCCCATGACCCGGTGGCAGCCCTACCTCTCCCATAACTCCGTTTTCTCCTCAGATTGGTTCCGGCAACGCTTGGCGAAGCCCTGCTGCCACTGCTCCACCATCATCTCCACCATGCCATCATGTTGGTTGAGATCCCATCTACTTCTCCTTCCTCTCTTGCTGGATCAAGAAGGAGGAGACATCATCGAGCCGTACGTGTGCTGAACACGGAGGTGCCATCCATTCGACGGTAGACCGGGACAGATTGCGATTGGATCGTGAAGACGTATGACTACATCAACTGCATTATATACACTTCCGCTTAGCGATCTACAAGGTTATGTAGATGCACTCCCCCTCTCATAGATGTTAGTCTCCATAGATTGATCTTGGTGAGCGTATGAATTGTTTTGTTTCCCATGCGACGTTCACCAAGAACCTATATATAGTGGACATGCAAAACATGTATTCAGTTGATCACTTTAGCATGGTCATTAGGGCTTTGCATGTGCTCCAACTAGCCACCTCCACTCGTTGCTAGCTGGCTATGCGATGGAATCTAGTAGTGCACCGCACGATGTTCCTCCTGCACGCGCGGAAACCAGTAGAGGCGATGCACCACTCGAGTGAACCTGTTCGTGGGATCCGGCGATCGGCTGTTTGAGGGAGATCGGACGAGGAAGAGATGAATCCTATAGTCCGAAGAAGGAGAAAACTGAAAATGAGTATTGTGCTGCACAAATGGGCTATATATCTCCGATAGTCTATCCAACTAATTCTCTTTATTTGTATTTGATTGATTGTGAACTAATGAATGAAGTGACAAAGCATGCCTTTACAAGAGTTGAAGAAGAAGACCCTTAAACACATCTTATGTTCTTTGATGCTTTATGAGGTACTTCTAAAATTAAAATGTGCCTAAAGAATTTATCATACTTAAACTTTTCAAAATCTCTTTGAAAGACAAAACTTAAGAATGGTATAACATACTTGTGTAATGCAGCATAAATAGTTGGAAAGCTCGTGTGGAGAAATTCGTGATTTTTTTTTCTTTCTCCAGATATTAGAACTCCGAGGAAAATTAACCTCTTTTGTCTAGAAACTCACAGAAAGCTTATACTAAGCTAGTGGGAGATACACTAAACTTTTAAATATCTATCCTAACCATGGTTTTGCTAAATATGGTATAGTCCATTTGTTTTATCATGGGATAGAAGATTAATCTAAATATGTATTGGATATGAGTGCAAGTTGAACATTTATGTCTTCCATTAGAAGCAGGAGAAGCTTTGATAGAGGAGATCATGACTGCTAAAGAGCACAGAAATACTGAAGAACTAGCTAAGTTAATAGCAAAAGTATAACGGGTTGCAAACATGGATGAGTTGAGAAAGGTAACGAAGGAAAAGGTAAACATGATTACCAAGTTAAACAAGAAATGATAGACCTCTTTAGTATCTGACAATAGGAAAATGGCCACAACGAGACGATAAACAAATTTAAGCATCACGAAGATGGTTTTAACATGGATGTGAGGAGATGTCTTTATAAGGTTATATCTAACCTGTCTGAAGAACAAAAATGGTTTAGATCACACATAAATAAATTTAAGTATAAGCTTATGCAAAGCTTATACTCCAAGTTGTCGTGTTACTGTCCTTCATGGTTCACAATACACCAGGAGACCTAAACATCATCACAAAACTAAGAATGGTGCTCCATAACACATTTGAGCTTCCAGGAAACAATCGTCACTCATGACAACGCCTGACCAATACGGAAAATGTTATCTCCGCCAGGGCACACCCAATTGAGGACGATCGCCAAAGCTCGATGCCTTGATTAGAGCATGGAGGAGCTATGGTGGATACCTTTGCTAAGCATGGCCATGTGAGGAGGATTGTTAGATAATCCAAAGTGTTGGTTGGATTGGGCCGCAATAAGGATGACCATCTCACCTTGAGCCCGACAATATATATCATGTGGCTAAGAGAACTGAAGTGAGATGTAAAAGTTCACCTAACAAGCTTCATAGGAAACTTGGAGTCCACACACTTTGTTAGAAGACACTACTGACTAGCCGATTTGGATGTGATCTGAATCATGAAAGAGCGAACGAGAACCTAAGGGGTCGCATGCTTAAGAGAAGAAACCTACGAGATCGGATTCTAGGACACTGGTCGGATCTGATCCGAGCTGGACTTGGATCATGGATGAGTGGGACATCGGGCTTTAGGATCCGTGTGAGGCCCATGAGTTGATCCCGTGATGGCTGCCTACATATAGTGCAGGTGCGGAACACGTATGCTAATCACATTATTGGCGGTTCCCAAACAGAATTCAAATTTTACTCCCCCTCAACCATTCAATTACATTCCATGGCTAGCCGTATCCACGGGTCCCCTCCAAATAATCAACTTTCTAGGGGGGGGCTTCTTGTTTATTTATTTTTGTATTATGTAGGACTCGGAATCCTTTTTACCATCTCTCTCATGCAATGACAAGTGAATAAACACTTATCTTGAGAATAATTTTCTTAGCATGGAAGATAATGACTGCCTCGTCGCTTCATGAGTGGTACGAGCGCACAAAATGGATGTTCATTTGAAGGTTTTAGAGGTGGCGCATGGAGATTTACTTGGAACGGCAGTGAAATACAATATATAGGTAGGATGATGGACTCTCATGGAAGAAACTTGGCTTAAGGATTTGGATGCACAAGTAGTATCTCTACGTAGTACGAAGTTTTGGCTAGGAAAAGGTTCTAAACAAGCACCACACGTTGGAGGATCCATAAAATATAAATTCTATGCAAATATATCGAAACATAACAATTATGTTGTCTTCCTTGTCCAATTTCAACTATTATATCAAGCTTGAAAATAATTAATTGGTATTCACAAACATAAAAGATGTCCAAGATAATATATTTGTATGTGAAAGTTCTCGCTCTTATACTAGTCATTCATGAATTGCTTGTGTGACCAGTATTGTGATTGTCAAGCTTCAATAGATTTTCTTTCTAAACCAAATGTGAAACTACTACAACTCATAAAGCACATTGATGATTATGATTTATGATATTTCATTCATTCATAATTTACTCTTAGAATATAAGTGAAGCACAAGAGTAAACATCAAACTACTCTCAAAAAGATATAAGTGAAGATCAATGAGTAGTTAAACAATTATGTAGCTATGTGAGGCTATCTCTCAATAAAGATTTTCAGATCTGAATATTTTATTCAAAGAGAAAACTAAAACAAAAAACGCACTTCAAGAATAGCACATATCATGTGGAAAAATAAACAATTTCGGCTCAACATAGGCTAACCGATATTTGTTTGATGAAGAGAGGTGGGATGTGTAGCATCCCCAAACTTAGATACTTGAGACTTCTTGAAATATTTTCTTAGGGTGCCTTGGGCATCCCTAAGCTTGAGCTTTTGTATCTCGTTCAATCCTCTCCTATCCCGGTTTCACCTAGTCTCAAAAACTTCATCCACACAAAACTTGAAAAGAACTCATGAGATAAGTTAGTGCACATAAGCATAAATCAACTCTTTATGTACTGCCAAGACAAGTTGCATAATAATATTCAAACATTATCTACTGTTTACTATCATTTCCACAATTTATATCTACCAATATAGGCTATGAAAAATATAGGATAAGTAGGTAACAAAACTATGACATCAATCTATCTAAAAAAGACAGTCTATAGCAATTAATTCGAAAAGTATACCTCTATAACTAAATAAATTCTGAAAATTTAGAACATGATAAATATTTTTATGATAGTACTGTTTAAAAATATTAAAAAAAAATCCACGTTCCAGTAAAATCTGATAATTCAAACGTCTGGCAAAACTAAGCGTATGGGATGTCCGCATCTATCACAAACAAGAGTTACCGGTCAACCATTTGAGATATGGTGGACTTCCCATACGGACCATCCTTACAACTCGTGTGTGATCACACTAACATCGCACACGCTATTCTATGACGCACCATTTACGATATGCACCGAATAATAGTTCATGGTTATAAAGCGTGTATGATAAGGAGACAATCACACACATTTTTTCCTACCGTGTTGTTTGTGATATACCATGATTCCCAAACGCTCCAACTGTCGTATTCATATCGGATGCATACGACATAACAAACAGTTAAACATTATAAATCGTGTATGATAAGGAGAGCTTAATCGTCTACTTATCCTATATTTTTCATATATTGTCGCAGAGTTAAACATTTAAACAGTTAAACATTATAAATCGTGTATTATAAACAGTTAAACATTTAAACAGTTAAACATTATAAATCACAAAACATTTAGCTCTACTTAATCGTCGCAAATGGCAATTGTGTGTATTGTCGCACACAATTTCTCTCTCTAAAACATTTCGAATCATGAGGTATATCACAGACGGTGTACTTTACAAAGCGTGTGCAGTGTAATGACTTGTAGAGCTTATTTTACCGCTATTTTAAACTCCAGGCTATAACATTTTTCATATCCATCTTATATAGACATAGGTTCAACAACCAGTGCATTATTCCACTCACATGTACATATCTTCAAGAATTACATTAAGAAATAAAAATTATATTGGGATGATATAAAGAATGATGAGCCACGGTTGCATACTTGTATTAAATATGATAAAGAAAGAGGCGAAAGACATTCTGGTAGCTGTACAAGGTGAAATTACATGCCCATATTGTTTCCTCCTCCATGCAGAATGCACATACGACTCTAGGCCAGCCTCTTGTGATGGCAGGCCGTCCATCCTTCTTTGTCTTGATGAGGACATCTAGGTAGTCGTCATGGCCTCGTAGATATACTTTAACGTTCGTGTGTCCACCAATCATGTAGTTTGAGAGGTAATCTTGAGTAAACTGCTTTGACAACCTCTACGAACAAAAAAGATTCACACATTGTAAATTTGTAAGCTAATAACTCATTATGGACAGTAAAAGATGGGTATACAGTTCGTTGTTACCATCCTGTAGTTCACTGTTGTCTTGGATAATGTGTAAAGAAATAGTTTCATTTCCATATTTTGTCCCATTTTATTAACAACCTTTATTAGTTTACTCACTTAATGCTAGTTGATGAATATCTCATTGCCCCATACGCAAAAGGGTCGACGCGCGGATCTTTACCGGTGACATATGTACCTACAAGCAACAAGTTAGTATTAGAAGGTAAACTAAAATTGCACAATGACATAGTATATATTCCCTATCCCATTATATAAGATCTTATTACATTGAGAATAAGCACATATTTTATGTATTGACATCTTATACTATGCGGTGGATGGATTATATATATATGCCATGTGATGAAACTAACCTCAATGAAAAACAACAACAGTTCCCAATATTGTCCTTGGTAAGTACATCGAAAAGCATGTTAAGTACTGACAGGCTAAACATCAACCAAATATATGCATGATAAACAACACGATCAGCTTTAGTGTGTAGGTTTAAGCATGCTAGCTAAGAAAATAAGAAGTGGGATGTGTGTTAAATGCAATAGGCCTAGCATTTAACAACAACAAAATATAGTCATTCAAACCGGTATTGTCACTACTAGAAAAAAGGCTATTAGTGGCGCACCTATTTTGCCTATTAATGGCGCACTATAGGTGCGCCACTATTATCACGCCGCTACTAATAAATAGTAATGGCGCACCCCTGGTGCGCCACTGTTAATATACATAATAGTGACGCACCACCAGGTGCGCCATTAGTAGGCCCAGAAGTGCGCCAGTGTTGTGGGTTTACTAATGGCGCACTTTCAGATGGTGCGCCACTACTATGAATATTAGGATTTTTTTAGCACATTGAGCACATCATCATCATCATCGTCATCATCATCATCATTGTAACTTGTGCACTTTTAGATGGTGCACATGTTACAAAATACATTGTAGCACATCATCATCATCATCGTCAACTCTAACACATTGTAGCACATCATCACATCATCTCGGAAATAGCTAATAATCATCATAGTCATTACCACCAATACTATTTAATACATTGTAGCACATCATCATATTAACACATTGTAGCACATCATCACATTGTAGCACAGAATAACACATTGAACCTAGGACCTACTCCTCTGCTTAGGTAGAATATCAAAAAACAAGATAGGCCCTGACTCTCCATTATGGAGAATGGAGATCATCTTGTCTCCAATTCTTGGCCTACGCACAATGTTGCTTCCAAGTAACTCTCTAGGATAGACCATACATTTTTTCCAATCTTTGATTGTCATGACTTCATCGGTTTTTGAAATCCGGTATGGACAGGAGTACATCAGATACCTAGGCTGACCTGGCCGCGCTGGTCGTATCATCATAACATCAACGCGGCCTCTTGGTAACATCAGATGAGGCACACAATCTTCCGGGATTTTCTGTTGAAAAACATAGTATTAGCTTTGTAGCTAGCAATGTAGTTTAGTTTTACAAGAATTTATGCAAAAGATGCATGGATGTCGTAATAGTAGAAAATCTTACCATGCAATCTCCATGCATGTTACCGTAGTTCACCACGTGCACTAGTGGCACATATTGACCATAATGTGGGGAAGTTTGCTGATTGGTATTGTACTTCTCAAGTTCAATGATAAAATGGACAAGATGATGTATCTCCTGACAAGTTAATTCTGCTTCATCATTGTAGTAATAGGTTTTGTCTACCATTTTCCGTACATTTTTTGAAGAATGAAAATAAGCTATCAATGGAAATAAGTTGTCAACTATTTTTAAATAAACAATATAAATTACTTAACAAATGTGGTTGAGAAACTCACATAATGGTAGAACTGGAAGCGTGTGCACATTGACCTAGATGTCGATATTACCTTCAATTTCATCTTCCGGACGAATATCAAAGGTGATAAGCATATTAGGCTCAAATGCATAAGCCTTTCATAGTGATACCCAAGTTTTGCATTCAAAAAAGGAGTAGGTGTGTGCATTGTACAATTTTACGGCAAAAGTATAACCATGCTCGGTCCTCAAGTGAACTATCTTTACCTCCATAGTTTCTTCAGTACTGAAATCAATCTTATCCAACACATAATGTCTTGCATGGCAGGGGATACGCTAGTAGAATAGTAAAAAATAAAAATTATAAGTTGAAGCAAAAGAAGTCATGCTTAATTACGAAAAAAGACTTATTGCTGTGACTTACTGTATCCACTTCGAAGTCCCCATCCAGCATGATGCTGAAGCGCCTATCATCAACTAGGAAAGGCGTGTCGCAAAGGCCGCGCTTGTCTTGGCAGTATTCGCACATAACGTATTCGTCGTCACATGACAATTCCTAAAACAGAGAAAATTTGGGCATGCCATTTACTAAAAAGTGGACATATAGAGCGCCTGAAATTTGCCGGAACGGAAATGAATCAATATTCTGGCAAAACAAGCAAAGCTACCAAACATGAAGAGCACTCTTTCGGTGCAAGGGAAGTATCAAAAAGGAAAAGCATGAATGAACAAGAATAAAGAACATCAGCATTCTACTTTCATCTTTGTCAGATAATAATTGGTTCGGATAATAATTGGCAAACATCATATCATAGGAGGGGAATGTGAGGATTAAACAACACCATCACAAGTTAACAACAGGAGCTACTTAGTTATCTAGATCAACCAGAAAATGCATTTGTTTCGTATCATGAAGGATTGGATGAAGTATCAAAAGGCATGTGCAGCTGCGAGCATGCTGCAACCATCCAAACTTGACAACAGCAGCTACTTAGTTATCTACATCAACCAGATAGTAATTGAGAATATAGGTAACATTATATTCCTTGCTTATTTCACATCGATCCCATATCCTTTTTATACAACCGTTTGTCAAGTGTGCAATATTAGGCCCTCTGGTGTTATATTTGTAGTTAATCAAAGTTATCCAAGGCTTCTCTCATCCCTGTAGATATCTCTTAGACCAAGATGCAAGCAGGGCCATGTTAAACTCCCTCAAGTTTATGACCCACAGGCCCACAAAGTCCTTCTTCTGGAAAATAATCCCCAATTAGCAAGGTGGTACTTGTGAACCTCCCCATGTTACCCCAAAAAAGTGAGACATCTGATATGTAATGGTCTTAATTGACCATTCTGGAAATTTGATCAGAGACATCAAATACATAGGAATACTAGCAATGCAAGTGTGCAATAGAATCAGCTTAGCCTCATAGCTAAGCAACCTGCCTCTCCAACCAAAAATTCTTTTAATGATTTATCAATAATAGGTTGAATATTTTACCCCCTTCATTTCAGGTAATGAAGCGGTACTCCCAAATATTTCTGGAGGAAATCCCCAACTTTACAACAAAAAATTTGAGAAAGAGTCTTAATATCATCTTCTCCTAAAGTTGATCGCAACAAGTTCACATTTATCATACTTAATTTTCATACGGGAGTGGACGGGTCTCTCTGTTTTAAAACTTTTCCACCCAGAATATATGGGCCTACACTATCATTGATTTTGACAGCAAAGGAGCTTTGCTTAAGTAAAGAAAATAAAATCCAATTAATCCATTTAAGCTGTAGATCCACACTTTGGCTGAATGCAGCAACTTAGAGATTAAGTAAATTGGCCTTAATCCACTGAGAGATATTGCTATGATTAGTTACATTAGAGCTGGGTCGGATTTCGAATTAGCTAAGAGAGCCATCTTTATAAATAGGGATAGCATGTATATGTGCTATTTAATCTATGAGTATAAACTACTTGTAAAGATCTGAATTCCAGCCCCAAAACTAAACCCCTCACATCCGAGGATTGCTAAATTAATCTATGAGAATAAATTACTTGTAAAGATCTGAATCCCAGTTCCCATTCACTGTTTGGTCAAACTTCCATTTGTTTAATTGTTAATTTTCATAAAACAGAAGGAAATCTGTGCAATAGATGGTTGATGAAGCTCTCCAACGGGTGCCCAACATCAACGGTTCGTTCAAGTTACATTGTTGTCTACGTACTTTATTAGTTTGAGATTATTTTGCTATTGAAGTACCTCTGGTTACAGCTGTTGGATCTCGAAATATATTTTTGAGCAGTTGAATTAATCTTCTGCTAATATCTTATTACAGGAGACAAATATATTGATGAGGTACAATTATTTCAAGCTATATCTAAGTGGAAAATATGATATGCAAGTTTGTTAACAAAATAATGGGTTTCATGTTATATTAGGTCAACCAAATCAGAGACTCATTGGCAATTATGGGTGATAACAGTACTGCTTTTAGTTTGCCCCAGGTGTGTTATAACAAGACAATTATGGTTGTCCTACTTATAACTCAATATATGTTCATTCCAATGATTCTATGTTAATTTCTCTTTTGTCTCTACAACTGATTGGGAAGTTGAGATGATGAAAAATTTCTTTTCCAGCCTCATCTCCAAAGAACGAAGTTATGTGATCTGGAGGACCAGGAACTCGAATTGTTGTATGTACAAAGGAGGGATGAACTGAAGCAATTGGTCGCATCCATGATAAATCCAAAAATTGTGCAGGGTAGAACTTTAAACGGGAAGGAGTTTGTATCCTTCTTAGGGCAGGTAATGCTCATTGGTGTCCATTTTTTTATATATCTTTAATCTTAATATTTTCTTGAAAATATTATCTGACATTGTATGGTTTTGTTTCGATACTTGACGCTTTGAATAAAGGCAAAATTCCATCCACAGGGTCACTTGTTGAAGTTTTCAATAAGGGCATCCTTGAACGTTGCTTGAAGGTGTATACTAAAAGAATGGAAATAGTGGGTCTACTACTAGAAGATGAAGCTAGAAAGCTTTTTGACAAGCAACATTTTGGTAAATATTATGCTGCCCAGTCCTTCCTCAGTCTTGATGAAGAAATAAAAAGGTTTTGTTTACAGCACTTAATTTTATGCAGTTCAAATTATATGCCCCAGTTTACAGCACTCAATCTATGTTCAATATATGTTCAAAAATGCAGCGGAGGGAGGGGGGCGAACCTCGGGGAGAATCTCGCAGCCGAAGAAGGGGAGAACGACGGAGGCGGAGGGGGAGGCGGTGGCGCCCTTGTCGTCGCCCATCATCGAGGGTTCCTGGCGTTGGTCGGGAGAGGCAGGGAGCAGGAAGGGCGTAGTGCGAGGCGGACGGTGGCGCAACGGCGAGGGGGAGCAGGGGGTTCAGCCGACGGTGGCAGGTGCAGTGGGGGAGGCAACCGGAGGGCCAGCCGGCGGCGGCAGGTGTGGTGGGAGGGGCGGCCGGAGGGAGGAGAGCCACGAGAGCGGGAGTTTCTGGATTTGGATCGGGAGGGAGAGCCACGAGGGGAGGAGAGCGGGAGTTTTCTTTCACTTCTGGTTATCAATGGCGCACCGACATAAGAATGCGCCATTGGTAACGAGGGTTACTAATGGCGCACGTGGTAATAATGCGCCATTAGTAGTTTTGAAAAAAAAACACTTAAAAAACAATTGTTAATTGTGGCGCACCGTGGATGTGGTGCGCCATTACTAGTTAAAACTAGCAATGGCGCACTTACCCTGGTGCGCCACTGATATGTCTAGGAAAGGGTGTGGGGCCAGGACAAAGATAGTAATGGCGCACCCGACACAAGGTGCGCCATTAGTAATATGGACACTAATGGCGCACCAGTCTCTGGTGCGCTACTGCTATATAGCAGTGGCGCACCACATACATGGTGCGACATTAGTGTCCATATTAGCTATAGCCCTTTTTCTAGTAGTGTGTGCACATTTAAGCAAGCTAGTTACTGTTACATAAAAATGGAAAGGCTTGTGCTCACTACAACGAGCTTAATAACAACCAAATATAGTCATTCATAGTGGTACTATTGAAATTGCATAGAATGTAGTTGGTGCTTAAACATAAATTATATAACTCAACATCACATTGTGATAAAACTGATATAAACATTGGTGTGTTAACTACAGCAGACTTAACATGAACCACATATGGCCGTTGAAACTGGTTTGATGAAATTGAACTGGAAAGTACATACTTGCACATATAGAACTTCACAATGTGAATAACTCAAATAAACAAGGCATACTATATAGCAATTGAATCTGGACATATGCCTACTAGAAACAACCGAGCTAGGAAAAATAGTTAAATAAAGCATATGCTCATTACAACACGATTACGAAGATATGGTTTTTCTATTACTATAAGAAACAAAACCAAGAAGTCCAAATCTAAAATATGAACAAATTTTCTATTTTTAAGAAACAAAGACTTTCCTCATTACCAAAGAACAAAATCAAGAAGTTCAAACTAATAGAGTCGGTCAATATTTGTAAAAAATTAAAATAATGTCGAGAAGTTCAAATTAAAATAATAGAGCAGTTCAAAAAAGTTAATAGAAAGTAGATTTTTTTCTCCTTTTCTAGGAAAATCCTAGAAGTTCAAATTTAAAATAACAAAAGCGGTTTAATGTTTATTTACAAAAAATGTTTTTCCTCTTTTAAATATCGGAGTTGTTCAATGTATGTCAAAACTCATATTCTTCCCGTTCTAAAAAAAGTTAAGTATGAAGTTCAATTTGAAAAAGTTGTTTGATATTGATTCAAAAATCTATCTTTTATTTTATAAGAATAAAACTGAGAAGTTGGCATTAAACTAACAGAGAAGTATGATTTCTATAAACCAAGTAACTCAAATAAAAACAGAGTAGTTTAATGTTTATAAAGAAAGGATTTTTCTCATTTCGAAATAAACCTTGGCGTGAACGTGATGTTAAATCTAATGCCAAACAAAAATACTCGACGGAGCTTTGTTTTTTCACATGTGATTTCGTGCTATATACATTTGTTTGATATGCCTAGAAAAGACTATCGTTTTACTATGATATATAAGAGCTAGAGAATTTTTTTTGGAGATGGATCGAAGTTACATACACAATATGACCATAAACTCCTTTATTTTGCATCCATTTTGCCTGAAATAAACAATGAACATGTGAAGTTCAAATATTGAAGGCAAGGTAGTCAAAGGTGGAACATACCTACTAGTCAAAACAAAGCTCGCGAAGTATTTTTTTTTTCAAATTCGATATTTTTTTGCCATTTATAAAACGAGAAGGTCAAATTGATATAATAGAGGGGTCCAAAAGAAAATAATGAAAGGAGTCCAAGTATACATAAAAAAGTCGGATGTTTATAAAAAAAAACTTGTTTAAAAATAATTTAAAAATCAAGAAGTTTAGATTTTAAAAATAAAGGAGTTCAATGTTGTGTGACAAAACATATTTTCATGGTTCTATAAAAACAACAAGAAGGTCAAATTTATAAAATAGAGCACTTCAAGGAAATCTATAAACGTAAACCAGATTTCCGTGTTTATAAAAAGGGAGTAGAAGTTCTAATTTAAAGTACATAGCGGTTCAACTAAAAAAAGGTCCAACTAAAAAAACTTCTAAACTCTCAAGAATTATAAAAACTTCTGAACACACAAAGTTGTGCCTTTTTGAGGGATTCTAATGGTTATTTCAGAAGTGTTTTAGAAGGTTACACTACAGGAATCAGACTCTTTGCCGTCTGCCATAACGGACGGCAAAGAGGTGATCCACCAACGGCAAAGGTCTTCACCGTCAGCCTCCTGTCGGCAATTTTCCTACAACTACAGTCGACGGCATATCACCTTCTTTGCGGTCAGTTTGCCTGAAGCGGATGGCAAAGGTCTTTATCGTTAGTGTGTGGCTCCGAGCAGACGACACACATTCTTAGACAGCAGCTGATATGTCTCCAACGTATCTATAATTTTTGATTGTTCCATGCTATTATGTTATCAACTTGGGAAGTTTTATATGTATTTATATGCTATTTTATATCATTTTTGGGACTAACCTATTAACTCAGTGCCCAGTGCCAGTTTCTGTTTTTTCCGTGTTTTTGACCTTTTTCAGATAAGAATATTAAACGGAGTCCAAACGGAATAAAACCTTCGGGATGATTTTTTTCCATAACAGAAGGGATCCAGAAGACTTCAGAACCAAGGCAGGGGGCCTCATGGGAGGTCACGAGCCCCCTAGGCGCGTCCCAGGGGGGCGCGCCTAGTAGGCTCGTGGGCCCCCCGTGCCTCCTTTGCCCTACCTCTTTCGCCTATAAATTCCCTAAAATCCCCAAACCAATAGAGAGAGCCACGAAAATACTTTTCCGCCGCCGCAAGCTTCTGTTTCCGCAAGATCCCATCTGGGACCGGTTTGTACCCTGTCGGAGGGGGATTCGGATACGGAGGGCTTCTTCATCAACACCATTGCCTCTCCGATGATGCGGGAGTAGTTCACCACAGACCTTCCGGTCCATAGCTAGTAGCTAGATGGCTTCTTCTCTCTCTTGGAGATCTATCCGATGTAACTTTCTTTTGCGGTGTGTTTGTCGAGATCCGATGAATTGTGGACTTATGATCAGATTATCTATGAATATTATTTGAGTCTCCTCTTATTTCTTATATGCATGATTTCGTATCCTTGTAATTCTCTTTGAGTTATGGGTTTTGTTTGGCCAACTTGATCTATAATTCTTGCAATGAGAGAAGTGCTTGGTTTTGGGTTCATACCGTGCGGTGTCCTCACCTAGTGACAAAAGATGTAGCGAGGCACGCATCGTGTTGTTGCCATCAAGGGTAAAAAGATGGGGTTTATATCATATTGCATGAATTTATTCCTCTACATCATGTCATCTTGCTTAAGGCGTTGCTCTGTTTGTTATGAACTTAATACACTAGATGCATGTTGGATAGAGGTCGATGTGTGGAGTAATAGTAGTAGATGCAGAAAGTATCAGTCTACTTGTCTCGGACGTGATGCCTATATGTATGATCATTGCCTTAGATATCGTCATGACTTTGCGCGATTCTATCAATTACTCGACAGTAATTCGTTCGCCCACCGTAATACTTGCTATCATGAGAGAAGCCTCTAGTGAACACTATGCCCCCCGGGTCTATTTTACACATTATATATTGAGATCTACATACAAAAATACCAAAAATACCTTGTTGCACTTTTATTTATTTATTTATATTTACCTATTATCACTATCATATCTCACCTTGCAAGTAATCATAAAGGGATTGACAACCCCTTTATCGCGTTGGGTGCAAGTTTGTTTGTTCTTGCGCAGGTGCCTTGGTGCCTCATCTTGATACTACTACTGGATTGATACCTTGGTTCTCAAACTGAGGGAAATACTTATCTCTACTTTGATGCATCACCCTTTCCTCTTCAAGGGAAAAAACAACGCAATCTCAAGAAGTAGCAGGAAGAATTTGTGGCGCCGTTGCCGGGGATTATTCAAGTGAAGCATATCTACCAAGTACCTATCGCAAATTCATCTCTTGCATTTACATTATTTTCCATTTGCCTCTCGTTTTCCTCTCCCCCACTTCTAAAACAAAATTTACAAAAATATTTGCCTTTCTTTATTTTGCCTTTTTCGTTCGCCCCTTTCTTTCGCTTACTTTCTGTTTGCTTGTGTGGGTTAGTCTACATTATCCTTATGGCTAGTCCTATCGCTATGATCATTACTCCCGAGAGCGAGGTTCTTAACTTTAAACATAATGAGGGAGAAAACTTAAAAGATGCTTGGTATAGAATTTGCAATGCTCAGAATAGATCTACTCGTAAGCAATCTACTACCATTCTACTTCGCAATTTTTATGTGGGTATTTCCCCTTGGAATAGGTATGTTCTTGACACCATCGTAGGCGGAAATTTCTTGGGTAGCCATACCGTTGATTCTTATGGTGCTTTAATAAATTTGGTAAGCTCATCCCCACTCATGGTTAATGTAACTACTTTAACTTTGGAACATGTGATGGGTAGGCTGGATATTATTGTAAATAAACTTGCTACGACAGAACTCATTGAAAATTTGGATAAAAAGATCCACAATCAAATCACTCAATATGGATCCAAGGTGGGAATGACTTTGAAAAATTTAAAGGAGAAGGAACCCATAGTTAACGAAAAACTAGATCATGATTCCGCTAGAATTGGCAAACTAGAGGATGTTATAACCAACTTGGGTTCCGCTTTTGCTGCTATTCAGAACACTCCAAATTTTGCCCACAATAAGGCCACTAAGCTTGTTTATGTTCCTAAAAACAATGGTGAAACATCTAGTAAGAGAGATGAAGATCTTAAAATGTTCAGTGTTCACCCTACCTATCTTGGTATCTTAAAAAAACCTATCATCACTAATGATTATCTTTGTTGCCTATCTAGGAGTATAATTATTGATAAAATTAAATAACTCCCTAATAATGATGATGGTATGAGTGGTTTGAGCACTAAAGATGACAACACTTGAATCTATTGCCTTACTCCTAGCTAAGGGTGTTAAACAATAGCGCTTGTTGGGAGGCAACCCAATGAATAAATTTATTTTTGCTTTTCACTTTCTATTTTGTTGAGTCCACACCATCATGATTCTGTTATGATTGTGTTTTTATGTTTAATTAGTGTTTTTGCCAAGTAGAACCTTTATGGTTAGTTTTGGTGATAGTTGTTTAATCATGCTGAAAAAAAGACAAACTTTGTGCTCATGAAATTATTTTTAATTCCTATCCAGAAAGAGCGTTTGAGTTGATTATTTTTCTTATGATTGATATGAAGAAGTTCCCTAATTGCCATAATTTTTTCAGAATTTTTGGGATAGCAGAGGTATACTAAATATACATATTTCTACAGAATGTTCTGTTTTTGACAGATTCTGTTTTTGTTGTGTTGATTGCTTATTTTGATGAAACTATGGTTAGTATCGGGGGGTACGAGCCATGTAGAAGTGATAATACAGCAATATAACATCAATCTAAATGGAAATTAAGTTTACTAAAGTACCTAAAAAGTTGGTGGTTTGTTTTCTTATGCTAATGATATCACGAGTTTATGTTTAAGTTTTGTGTTGTGAAGTTTTCAAGTTTGGGGTGATGTTCTTATGGACAATGGAATAAAGAGTGGAAATAGCCTAAGCTTGGGGATGCCCAAGTCATCCCAAGCCAGATTCAAGGAAACCAAAAAGCCTAAGCTTGGGGATGCCTTCCGGGGGCATCCCCTCTTCCGTCTTCAATCCATCGGTAACGTTACTTGGAGCTATATTTTTATTTACCACATGATATGTGTTTTGCTTGGAGCGTCGTGTATTATAGGAGTCTTTGCTGTTTGTTTTATCACAATCATCCTTGCTGCACACCTTTTGAGAGGGAAATGCACTCATCGTGAATTTGTTAGAATACTCAATGAGCTTCACTTATATCTTTTGAGTTAGGCAATTTAGCTCGCATGTGCTTCACTTATATCTTTTGAGCTAGAAGTTTTTTCTCTAGTGATTCACTTAAATCTTTGTAGAGCACGGTGGTGTCATATTTTGTAGAAATAAAAACTCTCGATCTTCACTTATATCATTTTGAGAGCGCTCTCTCTAAGTAACTTGGTAATTGGCGTGTGTTATGAAATTAGTCCTAAATATGATAGGCATCCGAAGAGGATATAATGAAAACTTTCATATTCAAGTGCATTGATTAGTAAGAGAAGTTTGATTCCTCACAATTAGTTTTGAGATATGGATATGGTAATATCAGAGTTATGTTAGTAGGGTGTTGTGAATCTAGAAATACTTGTGTTAAGGTTAGTGATTCCCGTAGCATGCACGTATGGTGAACCGCTATGTTAGGAAGTCGAAGCATAATTGATTTATTGATTGTCATCCTTTGTGTGGCGGTCGGGGTTGTGCAATGGTTAACTCCTACCAACCCTTCCCCTAGGAGTATGCGTTTAGCACTTTGTTTTGATTACTAATGAAACTTTCGCAATAAGTATATGAGTTCTTCATGACTAATGTGAGTCCATGGTATAGATGCACTCTCATCTTACACCATTCCTAACCTCTATAGTGCCGTGCAACTTTCGCCGGTGCACAAACCCACCATATACCTTCCTCAAAACAGCCACCATACCTACCTATTATTGCATTTTCATAGCCATTCCGAGATATATTGACATGCAACTTCCACCGTTCCGTCTCATGACATGTGCCATCACTTTCATATTGCCATTGCATGATCGTAAGATAGCTAGCGAGATGTTTCAACGTCGTATGCTAAGCTAGATCGTTGCACATCCCGCTACACTGCCGGAGGCATTTCATATATCGTCATTATTGTTCTAAGTATCGAGTTGTAAGTAAATAAAAGTGTGATGATCATCAATATTAGAGCATTGTCCCATGTGAGGAAATAATAAAAGAGGCCAGCGAAGCCCAATTAAAAAAAAGAGGCCAAAGATGCCCACCAAAAAAAAGGGAAAAAATGAAATGAAAAAAATAGGCCAAAGAGCCCAAACAAAAAAAGAGAGAAAAAGAGGGAAGGGACAATGCTACTGTTTTTTCCACACTTGTGCTTCAAATAGCACCATGTTCTTCATGATAGAGAGTCTCTTGTTTTGTCACTTTCATATACTAGTGGGAATTTTCATTATATAACTTGGCTTTTATATTCCAATGATGGGCTTCCTCAAAATTTCCCTAGGTCTTTCTGAGCAAGCTAGTTGGGTGCACACCCACTAGTTTTTATTTTTGAGCTTTCATACACTTATAACTCTAGTGCATCCGTTGCATGGCAATCCCTACTCATTCACATTGAGATCTATTGATGGGCATCTCCATAGCCCGTTGATACGCCGAGTCGATGTGACCATCTCCTCCTTTTTGCCTCACAACCTCCACCACACTCTATTCCACCTATAGTGCTATATCCATGGCTCACGCTCATGAATTGCGTAAGAGTTGAAAAAGTTTGAGAAAGTAAGAGTTTGAAAACAATTACTTGGCCAATACCGGGGTTGTGCATGATATAAATTCGTTGTGTGGGGATGATGGAGCATAGCCAGACTATATGATTTTGTAGGGATAACTTTCTTGGGCCTTGTTATTTCAAAAGTTCATGATTACTTTGCTAGTATGCTTGAAGTATTATTGTTTTCATGTCAATATTAAACTATTGTTTTGAATCTTATGGATCTGAACATTCATGCCACAATAAATAAGTTACAAAGAACAAATATGTTAGGTAGCATTCCACATCAAAAATTCGGTCTTTATCACTTCCCTACTCCAGGACGAGCAGGAGTTAAGCTTGGGGATGCTTGATACGTCTCCAACGTATCTATAATTTTTGATTGTTCCATGCTATTATGTTATCAACTTGGGAAGTTTTATATGTATTTATATGCTATTTTATATCATTTTTGGGACTAACCTATTAACTCAGTGCCCAGTGCCAGTTTCTGTTTTTCCGTGTTTTTGACCTTTTCAGATAAGAATATTAAACGGAGTCCAAACGGAATAAAACCTTCGGGATGATTTTTTCCATAATAGAAGGGATCCAGAAGACTTTAGAACCGAGGGAGGGGGCCTCATGGGAGGTCGCGAGCCCCCTAGGCGCGCCCCAGGGGGGCGCGCATAGCAGGCTCGTGCCCCCCCCCCGTGCCTCCTTTGCCCTACCTCTTTCGCCTATAAATTCCCTAAAATCCCCAAACCAACAGAGAGAGCCATGAAAATACTTTTCCACCGCCGCAAGCTTCTGTTTCCGTGAGATTCCATCTGGGGACCGTTCTGGTGCCCTGCCGGAGCGGGATTCGGACACGGAGGGGTTCTTCATCAACACCACTGCCTCTTCGATGATGCGTGAGTAGTTCACCACAGACCTTCGGGTCCATGGCTAGTAGCTAGATGGCTTCTTCTCTCTCTTGGATCTTCAATACAAAGTTCTCCATGATCTTCATGGAGATGTATCCGATGTAACTTTCTTTTGCGGAGTGTTTGTCGGGATCCGATGAATTGTGGATTTATGATCAGATTATCTATGAATATTATTGGAGTCTCCTCTGATTTCTTATATGCATGATTTCGTATCCTTGTAATTCTCTTCGAGTTATGAGTTTCGTTTGGCCAACTTGATCTATAATTCTTGCAATGGGAGAAGTGCTTGGTTTTGGGTTCATACCGTGCGGTGTCCTCACCTAGTGACAGAAGGGGTAGCGAGGCACGCATCGTGTTGTTGCCATCAAGGGTAAAAAGATGGGGTTTATATCATATTGCATGATTTTATACCTCTACATGATGTCATCTTGCTTAAGGCATTACTCTGTTTGTTATGAACTTAATACACTAGATGCATGCTGGATAGCGGTCGATGTGTGGAGTAATAGTAGTAGATGCAGAAAGTATCGGTCTACTTGTCTCGGACGTGATGCATATATGTATGATCATTGCCTTAGATATCGTCATGACTTTGCACCATTCTATCAATTGCTCGATGATACGTCTCCGTCATATATACTTTTCCGAACTATTTTGCCCTTGTTTTGGACTCTAATTTGCATGATTTGAATGGAACTAACCCGGACTGATGTTGTTTTCAGCAGAATTGCCGTGGTGTTGTTTTTGTGCAGAAATGAAAGTTCTCGGAACGTCCTGAAAATTTACGAAGATTTTTTCTAGAATAAAAAAAAATATCTGCGCAAAGATCCACGTGAGGGGGCGTGCCAGTGGGCCACAAGCCCCTGGGCCGCGGCCACCCCCTATGGCCGCAACATGAGGGCTTGTGGGGCCCACGTGGCACCACCGCCCCCAATCTCAGTTCTAGGCTTGTCCCTTGCTACAAGAGGAATTGGGCCACTTTGCTGTTGTCACTTTGCTGCTACTGTTCCTACTGTTGTTACTTGTTACTTTGTTGTTGCTGCTACGACTGTTCCTTGCTACCCTGTTGTTACTTGTTACAAGACTTTGCTGGCGCCGTTGTCGAGGCTAGGTAAGCGGTACTGACAATCCCGTTAACCAAGGCTTTTTCTCGCACCGTTGCTATCATACTACCTTGCTACTGATACTTTGCTTTAAGACACTAATATTTCAGGTGTGGTTGAATTAACAACTCAACTGCTAATACTTGAGAATATTCTTTTGCTTCCCCTTGAGCCGAATCAATAAATTTGGGTTGAATACTCTACCCTCGAAAACTGTTGCGATCCCATACGCTTCTAGGACATCACTCGACAGTAATTCGTTCACCCACCGTAATACTTGCTATCATGAGAGAACCCTCTAGTGAACACTATGGCCCCCGGGTCTATTTTACACATTATATATTCAGATCTACATACAAAAATATCAAAAATGCCTTGCTGCACTTTTATTTATTTATTTATATTTACCTATTATCACTATCAGATCTCACCTTGCAAGTAATCGTAAAAGGATTGACAACCCCTTTATCACGTTGGGTGCAAGTTTGTTTATTCTTGCGCAGGTGCCTTGGTGCCTCATCTTGATACTCCTACTGGATTGATACCTTGGTTCTCAAACTGAGGGAAATACTTATCTCTACTTTGCTGCATCACCCTTTCTTCTTCAAGGGAAAACCAACGCAAGCTCAAGAAGTAGCAGTAGCCGACAGGCAACGCCTCCGTTAGGGCTAATGGAGGCTTTGCCATCTGCCTCCCTCCCTCTCTTTGTCGTCTGCCTCCCTCCCTCTCTGCGCCGTCTACCTTCCTCCCTCTCGGTGATGTCTGCCTCCCTCCCTCCCTTTGCCGTATGCTTCTATGGGATAGCACAGAGTTGGGCCAGCACAGGAATCATCCCTTTGCCGTCAGCCTCCCTCCCGCTGTGTCGTCAACCTCCCAAGGTAGTGGACAACAAAGAGGCTATATGGCCAGCTGCTGCTGCCCCAGGTTGCACAGCTGGGTGCCACGTGGCACCTTTGCCGTCTGCTGCCTGATGGCAAAGGCATTTACCATCAGTTGGCAAACGGCAAAGAGCCCATATTGTCATACTTTTTTTGTTTATTTCACAGCACATATAGATATACATAGCACATATATAGGTCAAAACACATATACATATACATAGCACATATATAGGTCACAACACATATTCATAGCACAAAGTTTCATTCATATATATACATAGCACATATATAGGTCACAACACATATTCATAGCACAAAGTTTCATTCATATATATACATACACATATAGTTACACATATACTGTTCATCCATATATACATATACATATAATTCCACATTGTTCACCAACTCAAATGAAAACTAGAACTAAAGCACTCCATCAATGCCAGCTTCCATGCATGTAGTTCATCCAATCTGCAAAATGGGAATCAGAAAGTCAGAAGAAGAAGAACAACAACAACATATATGACAAATAAGCTAAGTTGAAGAAGAAAGAGAAGAAGCAAGAAGAGAAGAAGGAGAAGAAAAACAAGAAGAAGAAGGAGGAGGAGGAGGAGAAGGAGAAGGAGAAGGAGGAGGAGAAGAAGAAGAAAAGAAGAAGAGAAGAAGAAGAAGGAGAAGAAGGAGGAGAAGAAGGAGGAGAGAAGAAGAAGGAGAAGAAGGAGGGCTCCTTCTCCTTCTTCTCCTTCTTCTCTTCTTCTCCTCCTCCTTCTTCTTCTTCTCCTTCTCCTTCTCTTCTTCTTCTCTTCTGCTTCTTCTTCTTCTTCTTCCTTCTTTTAATTTCTCCTCTTCTCCTCTTCTTGGAGCTAAATTAGCTAAGTATGTATTTTTGGAGCTTAATGGGCTAATTATTTCATTCTAGAGGAAAACAAGCTAAGTATATAACATTAATGAGCTAACTAAGGTTCTTATGCCATTTTGAGCTTATTATGTCTTTTAGGAGCTTAATTAGTCATTTTAATGAGCTAACCAAGGCTCTTATGATGTTTTTACCTAACTAAGCTAATTATGTCATTTTGTAGGATAATTAGCTAAGTATGTCTTTGTTGGGGGAAAATAAGCTAAATTGAAGAAGAAAGAGAAGAAGCAAGAAGAGAAGAAGGAGAAGAAAAAGAAGAAGGAGAAGGAGAAGGAGGAGGAGAAGAAGAAGAAAAGAAGAAAAAAAGAAGAAGAAGAGAAGAAGAGAAGAAGAATGAGAAGAAGGAAAGAAGAAGAAGGAGAAGAAGAAGGAGAAGAAGGGGGCTCCTTCTCGTTCTTCTCATCCTTCTCCTTCTTCTCTTCTTCTTCTCCTGCTCCTCCTTCTTCTTCTCATTCTCCTTCTCTTCTTCTTCTTCTTCCTTCTTTTAATTTCTCCTCTTCTTGGAGCTAAATTAGCTAAGTATGTATTTTTGGAGCTTAATGGGCTAATTATGTCATTCTAGAGGAAAGCAAGCTAAGTATATAATATTAATGAGCTAACCAAGGTTCGTATGCCCTTTCGATCTAATTATGTTGTTTAGGAGCTTAATTAGTCATTTTAATGAGCTAACCAAGGGTCTTATGATGTTTCACTAACCATTTTTCCTAGTAGAAATCAAGTACGAGCTTATTATGTCATTTTGGAGAAAACTTACCACGGTGGTCATCAAGGAGGAGAAACACCATGTTTGCTTGCATCGGCTTCATTTGGAGATGGTTGCCCTGGAAAAGGGTCGTGCGATGCCGCTCCGGAGTTATTCTGTAGAAAATATATTTTGCAATGTCTGAGTTAGCATGATGACACTCAATTTTTAATAATAGTTTATAGTGAACATTGAAACGAAACTCACCATGCCAATCGCAGAGAAGACTGGCATCGACGGAGGGGCTTGACCGGTCTTCTCGCACATAGACTGCACATTCGAGTTTGAAGAGTCAGTCGTATTAGATAGTAACGAAACAGACAGTACACACATGATTTGGCTAATGTAAAAAAGAAACTTACCAAAATAAGCTCGTACATGGCCAGGTGAGCCGCCTCATTCCGGGCCCTGTCCTTCTCAATGAACCGAGCCGTGGTCCGGTCCCTCTCCTCAAGAGCAGCCTGAAGAGCAGCCTGGCTTGCCAATCTCTCTTTCTCAAGAGTAGCCTGGTTTTCCGCTCTCTCTTTCTGAAGAGCAACCTGCAAAACCATTCCTCGTTACCATAGTAATGATCGATGGCGACACACACAATGAAATGGATGAAAGTTTTCTGAGCCCGTACAACTAACCTCGATGGCAAGATCGACTGGCTATGGACGAGGCGTTATCTCAGGACAGGAGCTTGACTGGCGCGCCTTGATCTCCGGGAGAGTGAGTGGACAACGTATTATCCCATCTCCAATGGCTATCGAGCCATGGGGCCTCCCGCCACCAGATATCATCACCAGCTCTGGATCCAAAGGTTCCTGGCTCGGGTTAAAGTCCTCCCCTTTCCATGCCTTCCCCGTGTCCCTGTATTTCACGAACTTGTGGTGGGATGAGATGTTGGTGAAGTTATTTGGATCATCCAGGTCAGACTCATAGAATGCCTTCGCCTTCTTGTACGAGGCGGTATGGGCCATGCCATAAAGGTCGTACAACTCTCGCATCTCTGTCTTATTGTGATGCACCTAAAAGAGAGGAACAAAGTATTAGTAAGGGGCTCAAGCTAGCATGAAGAATGAATTGCATGAATCATGAAGAAAACCACATACCCAGTTTCATCCGAACTAAAGTAAGTTGGCGCTGCCTTGATGGTGTGGCACACCAACCATTTGGCTACGCCGATTCTTCGCATTGTCATGGACGGCTCGCCAGTTGCCTGTGCACCACTCATCCACCAACGCCTCCCAACAATCCATCTTATCCACACACCATCTCGGGGGCACCTATAAGTTATTAGAAAGAATTTTGAGCGCTACGCCTATGAATCAAATCAAGAAAACTATGTACAAGGCCTTAAGAATAGGTAATTACCTTCATGTACTGCTCCTTCTTCAGATACTTTCTGCGACACTCCTTCTTCTACTCCTTAATACCACGCGTGGCGTAGTAGTCTCGAATGGCCTGCGGTCGAGCCTCGTGGCGTAAGTTCTGTAATAACCGCCTACGCTCGGCCTCGATAACCTTGGACACCTCCTCCTCATATCCCTCCTCACACCTATAGAAGGTCTGCATTCAAACGAGGCAACACCGATTTGTACAATAATTAGCTATATTGTTAATTTTAGATAGTGTAAAAGGATAATTTACCCAAAAGCGGTTGATCACCATCTCGGCCCTCGTGTGGCACAAGACACCATCTATAATCTCCTCCGGCGGGGCCTGTGCAGCCTGGTAGTGCTCCCAAGTAAATCCTAGTGTAGGAACCTGACCCTCACTAGGCAACGTGACAAACCCCGGGAAATTTGTCCGGCAAAGCACACCAAGGACGCTGTTCGGATTGCGGACTCCACTAGGGTGTTTCCATCCCCTGCAGTATGATAAGGTCAACACATTAGATATTTGAAGAAACTTGAAGGTTGAAGCTAAAAAAAGAGTAAATGTACTTACATATCCCCTTCAGGCTTAATCACCGACCTCTGCTCGCGGGTAGCCAGTGCGACCAGGAGACGTATACTACCATGCTTGTACACGGCGGCCCCGTCCACCTACACATCGCCCTCACTATCCGTAGACTCATCCTTGCCATCAACAGAACAGCCACCCAGACCCTCGGTCCAATCCGGCACCTCGGTCCGATCCGGCCAGGCACCCCATCCGGACGTCTCCACGTCGGCCGAAGCATGTGTGGCAGAAGTCTCCTGGGATGTAGCCTCAGGAACCGAAGTCTCGTGGGCCAAAGGCACCTCGACCCGAGGCTGATCCTGGACCGGAGTCTCATGGGCCGAATGCCCGTCCACCCGAGGCTCCTGGACTGGAGTCCCCTTAGCCTCCTCCGCAAACGGGTCCACCATAGTAGTCCTGTGCTCGAGTGAATGAGCTGGTGGTGGTGGCGAGGACGTCGCAATAGTCTGCTTACCTCTTCCGCGACCACCACCTCTCCATGTACCCTTCCCCTTCTTCCCTACCCGTCCAACACCTCTCCTAATGGGCAATGCCGCCGACGAAGAAGCACCCGCGGGTGGTGTCGTCAGACTGTCTGCCAAGGCTCTACGGAGAGATAGGGGTGGAATGGAAGTACCACCCCTCGTGCGGGACGCCGAAGACGAACCCGTTGAGCGATCTGGACCCGCGCCCACCATCTTTCAACACCTACTGACCTGCCATGATAAAGATTAAATGAAATTAGTACAACATAAAGAATTGAATAACTGACATGAATAATAATATGTACATATATAATTTAAGTTGCGAATCTTACAAACTAATAATCATCATCAATAGATGCATCATCATCATCACTATCACGCATGTCTTCATGAATGACGTGCTCATCGGGTTCAACGGCATGAAGTTGTGGAAGGCCTTTCTGTAATCGGTCAAGCATTGTCAGGTCATCCACATCAGTAACCTCTTCTAGTTCCAGCTCTGCTGGTTCCAGCTCAGGGGTGAAGTCGGATTCATTGTCGCTGTCTACTTCCATGTTCTGGGGTGAAGCACGACGGTTCTTGAAATCTTTCTTGGAAGAATTCCCCATCATATGTGTCTGGGTTAATGTGAGGTTCATAATCGTGTTCATTTGGGCGAGGTAGTCTAACACGTGGCGACACTTCATAAACAACATACCAACCTTCCAGATTCTTATCAGTTTGGCATGCCCACAGTAGATAGAAAACTTGGGTCGCATGTTGAGCCGTAATATAGACATCGGGAACATCTAAATGGGTGTTTGGATTGATTTCGACTAGTCCTATATGTTCATGAGTCCTTCTAGTCTCCTTCGGCTGGAACCAATAACATTTGAAGACTACGACGTTCGGTGGGTTTTCACCACAGAATTGAAGTTCATAAATTGCTTCAACTCTTCCATAATACTCGATACCACCTTCGCCGATAGCAGAGATAGGGCATAGATAGCTCTTTTCCAAAGGTACGAAAGAGATACTCGTTGATGTTGTATTTCTCAAATGAACGGACCTTATAGTCAAAACCATTAGCGGTTTGTCTCAATTCGGCATCCATAGACTCTGAATTAGCCTACAAGTTTAATACAAAACGATTGTTGCATTAGCCAAAAGTTAGACCAAGAAATGAAATGGTCCATTATTAATAATTACCATTTGTTTGAACCAATAGATGAAACCGGGATAGCCGCCTCCATGCTTTGCCAGAAGCACATACTCTTCGACGGAATCATTTTGGATCACCGCTTCATCCGAGAATTTGGCGACGTATCGGCTGTATGAAATATCCGGGAATAAGAGCAGTTCAAAGGAATTAGAAGTTACGGAAAAATGTGCCGAGAACTTACTCGATGTACGGACGCACTTCTGTTAGGTTGTTGAAGATATACAACGAAATATTTCGCCATTCTTCGACATCCAACGTTATTGGTTTCGAAGCACCGGCAGGTGCGAGCTTCCCTTTGAATAGGCTGAGGTTGGATCCACCTTTTTTAGGGTGTGCATCATTGTACCGAGGCTTCATATTTTGCAAATGATGATTTTTGGCTTCGTAGTGTGCTGTCACAAAGTTTGCCACCTCCTCAGTAATGAATGCCTCAGCCATCGATGCTTCAATTCTACGCTTATTTTTACATTTAGCTCGAAGCGTCTTCAGCATCCTCTCAGTTGCATAGCACCAACGATTTTGCACGGGCCCACCCAGTCTTGCCTCGGTCGGTAGATGTAAAATCAAATGCTGCATTGGATTAAAGAAGCCCGGCGAAAAGATCTTCTCTAACTTGCACAACAACTCCGGTGCAAACTCCTCCATGTCATCTACCACGCCAGGCGACAATTCTTTCGCACAAAGAACACGGAAGAAATAGCTCAGCTCCGCCAGTACTAGCCATTCATCCTCAGGAATAAAGCCACGTAACATCACCGGCATTACCCGCTCAAGCCATATGTACCAATCATGACTCTTGAGACCAAAGATTTTTAATTTTTCAAGACTCACTCCCATCTTTAGATTTGCTACATACCCATCGAGGAACATCCAGTGCATTTTGACCCACAAGATAATTTCCCTCATAGATGGCCTTCCAATATTGAACCAGGCCTTTGGCTTCGACCACTTCTGCTTTCCTTTGCCTTCTCGCATGTTTTGTAATGGTCTTTGACATAGTGTCTATTGATCGACTCTATCCTTAGTATTATCCTTTGTCTTCCCATCTATGTCGAACAATGTACCAAAAATAGCCTCTTTGATATTCTTTTCAATGTGCATCATGTCGATATTGTGTGGAAGAAGGAGGTCTTTGAAGTAAGGCAGATCTCACAAGCATGGCTTCTGAGTCCAGGCGTGTTTTGAATTATACCCCTTGAAATACCCTGGACGCTCTCGATCAGGCTCGATGGCATTTAACTGATCTAGGATTTCTTGGCCTGTCAACGCAGGTGGTGCCAAGTTTTTGACAACTTTACCTTTGGTAAAGTTCTTCTTGTCTTTTCTGAACTGATGGTCAGGATCCAGGAACTGTCTATGAAAGTCAAAGCAAGAATACTTCCGACCCTCCTGCAACCAATGAAACTGAAGAGCTGCCTTGCATGTGGGGCACGGGAACCTTCCATGCACACACCATCCAGAGAATAGCGCATACGCTGACAAGTCATGCATAGAGTACATGTACCACACATGCATTTTGAAATTTTATTTTCTAGCGGCATCGTATTTCTTGACCTCATTATCCCAAGCTTCTTGCAATTCATCCTTAAGCAGCTGCATGTACACATTCATATTCTTCCTTGGATAATTGGGCCCTGGAATTATCAACGTCAGAAATATGTTCTTTCTTTGCATAATCTGCCCGGGGGGGGGGGGGGCAGGGGGAGATTGAGTGGAATGACAAATACAGGCCAACTACTGTATTGGGTTGCCGTCATGCCGAAGGGATTAAAACCATCCATGGCAATGCAGACTCGAGGATTCCCTGGATCTGCCGCTTTATCCTGATGCAATCCATCGAAATGTTTCCACGTTTCCCCATCCGATGTGTGTACCGCCATCTTATTCCCATCCGCATCTAGTTTGGTTCTTTTGCCCATTTTGTGCCATGTCATTTGTCTGGCTGTCTCTTCGACCATGAAAAGACGTTGAAGCCTTGGTATGATTGGTATATACCGAAGAACACCAACTGTGATTTTGGTCTGCCTCTTCTCACCCATACCGTTGTATACCACAAGATACCTACAAGACTCGCAATTGGGACAATAGTCCAAGTGTGCATACTCCTTCCTAAATAAGACACATCCTTTCTCACATGCATCTATCTTCTCATAGGGCATCTTAAGTACACGAAGTATTTTGTCCGACTGGTACAGGTTTGCAGGCATGACATGGCCTTTGGGTAGAAAGAGTCGAAATAGTGTCATCATCGCGTCGTAGCATTCTCTTCCCAAGTTGAACTGAGCCTTCACAGCCATTACTTGTGCAATGGCATCCATCTGACAAAGCTAAGTGTGCTCATGGAGAGGACGTTTTGAAGACTCCAACATTTCATAGAAGGCCTTTGTAGATTCCTCCATATCATCTTCCGAATCTCGAGCATCATCAAAGTCTTGCACCATGTCTTCGATCCCGATACCATGCTCGTCGGTGCGACGACGAACCACCTCAGCTCTGGTGAGTTGTATAGACTCACCATGAAATGTCCGAACCGTATAATTAGGCTTAAAACCCCTCCTCTGCACGTGTTTAATCAGTACACCCTTTGTCCTCTTTTTATAGTTGTCGCATTTAAGACAAGGGCACCAGTTTGTTTCCTCGCCATTTGCAAATGCGGCTTTCACAAACTCCTTGGTTTTTAGAAACCATTCTTTCATCATCTCTTTCTGACTAGCGTGACCGGTGTACATCCACGCACGATCACTCATCTTTCCTAGTTACTAAACACACAAGAAATATATTTATATATAATTCAGCATATATATTCATCAGTTAATCAAGTTTGCCAGTTTTATTACGTCCATGCAACCTACACGCTAATAGGTAAAGATAGGTCCTAATCCCACCTGAGTATGTGTAGATTGGGTTCGTTTTCCCATGCTCTCCTTCGGATCCAACGCAAAATTTTGGCAGCACATCCCCGTTGTTCTCTTGATACACGTCTCCGCAATAAACAGAGAGGATGTGTATCCGGAGAATAACAGGGAGGCACCAACGAAATTATGCATCGGATCCGGAACAAAGCACATGGGAAAACAAATCCAATCTACACATACTTGGGCTATCATGGATAACATTGGACAATTCAGAAGAATCATGGTTATAAATATATGCAAATGCATGCATATTTATAACTGTAACCCTTTCGAACGGGAGACGCATACTGGTCACGTATACTGATAAATTAATTTACCTATATCTAGCAAGTTTCATCCGAACACCGACACAGAGCAAATGAAGGGGCGAGGAGGATATATATGACATTTGTACTCACCCACGAATGCAGGGGCGGAGCTCGTAGAACGCACGGGGAGGTCTTCGCACAACAGACCTCACAGCGACGAGACAACTGCACATGTAAATCCACCCTATCAAAACAAATATTTTGTGTTCACCAATAAAATTGATAAATATATGACCTAACACAAATATATGACCTCTATATATATGTCATTTAGGATTCCATCAACGTCGAGGAACCCCCTAACTCGCTCATCCCCGGCGCCCTTAAGTATGGCGACACACGGTCGAAGGGTCAGCATGCCAACTCTTCCGGTTTCGGAGACCTCTCTTCTATGTCTCTCCTCTCCTCTCCAAGCATTCTCCTAGTGAGGTCCACGGTCGGCGGCCTCTGGAGGCCGAAGATCACCTTTTTGGTCAACAAGAGGACGAAGAGGTGTCGGAGGTCAGGGGGTTGGGGGTCAGTGTCGTCGGGGGCGGAGTATTAATAGATGCGTGGAGTTTCGTGCCGGGGTGTCATGATGTATTGTCGGGGTGTCGTGTCGGGGTGTCGGGGCGTCGTGTCGTGGTGTCGGGGCATCGTGTCGGGGTGTCAGGGTGTCATTTTCTTATTCCTCCTCTTCTTTCTTTCCTCTACTTTTTCCTCTTCTTCCTCTTCTTCTTCTTCCTTTTCATCATCTTCTTCTTCTTCTTCTTCTTCTTCTTCTTCATCTTCTTCTTCTTCTTCTCTTCTTCTTCTTCTCCTTCTTCTTCTTTTTCTTCCTTCTTTTCCTTTTTCCTCTTCTTATTATTCTTCTTCTTCTTCCTTCTTTTCCTTTTTCCTCTTCTTTCTTCTTCTCCTCTCTCCTTTTTTCTTCTTCTTCTTCTTCTTCTTTCTTTCTCTCTTTCTTTTCTCTTTCTCCTCCTCTCCTCTTTCTTCTTATTCTTCTTCTTCTTCCTCTTCTTCTTCTTCTTCTTCTTCTTCTTCTTCTTCTTCTTCTTCTTCTTCTTCTTTTTTCTTCTAGTTTTTTTCTGTTGGGGAACGTCGCATGGGAAACAAAAAATTTCCTACGCGCACGAAGACCTATCATGGTGATGTCCATCTATGAGAGGAGTTTTGGATCTACGTACCCTTGTAGACCGCACAGCAGGAAGCGTTAAGAAACGCGGTTGATGTAGTGGAACGTCCTCACGTACCTCGATCCGCCCCGTGAACCGTCCCACGAACCGTCCCGCGATCCGTCCCACGAACCATCTCGTGATCCGCTGCACGAACCGTCTTGCGATCCATCTCACGATCCGTTCCAATCTAGTGCCGAAGAGACGGCACCTCCGCGTTCAGCACACGTACAGCTCGACGATGATCTCGGCCTTCTTGATCTAGCAAGAGAGACAGAGAGGTAGATGAGTTCTCCGGCAGCGTGATGGCGCTCCGGAGGTTGGTGGTGATCTATCCCAGCAGGGCTCCGCTCGAGCTCCGCGGAAATACGATCTAGAGGAAAAACCCTGGAGGTATGTGGTCGGGCTGCCGTGGCAAAGTTGTATCAAATCAGCCCTAATACCTCAGTATATATAGGAGGGAGGGGGAGGGACCTGCCTTGAGGCTCAAGAGAGCCCCAAGGGGTCGCCTGAAGCAAGGGGGGAAGTCCTCCCCTTCCAATCCTAGTCCAACTAGGATTGGCCCCTTTTTTTCCTTTGATTCCTGCGCATAGGGCCTCTTGGGCTGTCCCACCAACCCACTAAGGGCTGGTGCAGCACCCCTAAGGCCTATGGGCTTCCCCAGAGTGGGCTGCCCCCCCCCCCCCGGTGAACATCCGGAACCCATTCGTCACTCCCGGTACATTCCCGGTAATGTCCGAAAACTTTCCGGTAATCAAATGAGGTCATCCTATATATCAATCTTCGTTTTCGGACCATTCCGGAAACCCTCGTGATGTCCGTGATCTCCTCCGGGACTCCGAACAACATTCTGTAACCAACCATATAACTCAAATACGCATAAAACATCGCCTAACCTTAAGTGTGAAGACCCCGCGGGTTTGAGAACTATGTAGACATGACCCGAGGGACTCCTCGGTCAATATCCAATAGCGGGACCTGGATGCCCATATTGGATCCTACATATTGTATGAATATCTTATCGATTGAACCTCAGTATCAAGGATTCATATAATCCTGTATGTCATTCCCTTTGTCCTTCGGTATGTTACTTACCCAAGATTTGATCGTCGGTATCCGCATAGCTATTTCAATCTCGTTTACCGGCAAGTCTCTTTACTTGTTCCGTAATACAAGATCCCGTGAGTTACACTAAGTCACATTTCTTGCAAGGCTTGTGTGTGATGTTCTATTACCGAGTGGGCCCCGAGATACCTCTCCATCACACGGAGTGACAAATCCCAGTCTTGATCCATACTAACTCAACGGATACCTTCGGAGATACATGTAGAGCATCTTTATAGTCACCCAATTACGTTGTGATGTTTGATACACACAAGGTATTCCTCCGGTGCCAGTGAGTTATATGATTTCATGGTCATAGGAACAAATACTTGACACGTAGAAAACTATAGCAATAAAACGGCACGATCAATATGCTACGTTCATAGTTTGGTTCTGGTCCATCACATGATTCTCCTAATGATGTGATCTCGTTATCAAGCGAGAACACTTGCCTATGGTTAGGAAACCATGACCATCTTTGATCAACGAGCTAGTCAACTAGAGGCTTACTAGGGACAGTGTTTTGTCTATGTATCCACACATGTATTGTGTTTCCAATCAATACAATTATAGCATGGATAATAAACGATTATTATGAACAAGGAAATATAATAATAACTAATTTATTATTGCCTCTAGGGCATATTTCCAATAGTCTCCTACTTGCACTAGAGTCAATAATCTAGTTCACATCACCATGTGATTTCAACGAATCCAACACCCATACAATTCTGGAGTCTGATCACGTTTTGCTCGTGAGAGAGGTTTTAGTCAACGGTTCTGAAACTTTCAGATCCGTGTGTTCTGTACAAATCTTTATGTCATCTTATAGATGCTGCTACTATGTGCTATTCGAAAATACTCCAAATATCTACTCTACTATACGAATCCGTTTCACTACTCATAGTTATTCGGATTAGTGTCAAAGCTTGCATCGATGTAACCCTTTACGACGAACTCTTTAACCACCTCCATAATCGAGAAAAATTCCTTAGTCCATTAGTTACTAAGGATAACTTTGACCGTTGTTCAGTGATTCAATCCTGGATCACTCTCTTGTACCTTTTAACAGACTTGTGGCAAGGCACACATCAGGTGCGGTACACAGCATGGCATACTGTAGAGTCTACGGCCAAGGCATAGGGGACGACCTTCGTCCTTTCTCTTTCTTCTACCGTGGTCGGGCTTTTGAGTCTTACTCAAATTCACACCTTACAACACAGTCAAGAACTCCTTCTTTGCTGATCTATTTTGAACTCCTTCAAAAACTTGTCAAGGCATGCATCTTGTTGAAACTTCTATTAAGTGTTTCGATCTATGTCCATAGATCTTGATGCTCAATGTTCAAGTAGCTCTATCCAGGTCTTCCTTTGAAAAGCTCCTTTCAAACAACCTTTTATGCTTCACAGAAATTCTACATTACTTCTGATCAGCAATATGTAAACCACATATACTTTATCAGAAATACTATTGTGCTCCCACTCACTTCTTTGGAAATACAAGTTTCTCATAAACCTTGTACAAACCCAAAATCTTTGATCATCTCATCAAAGTGTATATTCCAACTCCGAGATGCTTGCACCAGTCCATTGAAGGATCGCTGGAGCTTGCATACTTGTTAGTATCTTTAGGATCGGCAAAACCTTCTGGTTGTATCACATACAATCTTTCCTCAAGGAAAACATCAAGGAAACAATGTTTTGACATCCTATGTGCAATATTTCATAAATAATGCAGCAACTACTAACATAATTCTAACAGACTTTTAGCATCGCTACGAGTGAGAAATTCTCATCATAGTCAACTATTTGATCTTGTCGGAAACATCTTTGCGACATGTCGAGCTTTTCTTAATAGTGACTTATCACCATCATCGTCTGTATTTCTTTTAAAGATCCATCTTTACTTGGATCTTCCAAAGTCTACACTTCGTTCTCACACATGGATTCTCTCTCGGATTTCATGGCCTCCAGCCATTTGTCGGAATCCGGACCCACCATTGCTTCTCCATAGCTCGCAGGTTCATGGTTGTTTCAACAACATGACCTCCAAGAGAGGGTCACCTTACCACTCTGCAGCAGTACGCGACCTTGTCGACCTACGAGGTTTGTAGTAACTGGATCCAAAGCTCAATGATCACCATCATTAGTTTTCTACTTCAATTGGTGTAGGCGCCATAGGAACAACTTCCTCCGCCCTGCTACACTCTGTTTGAAGTGACAGTTCAATAACCTCATCAAGTTCCACCACCCTCCCACTTAATTCTTTCGAGAGAAACCTTTCCTCGAGAAAGGATCCATTTTTAGAAACAAACATTTTGCTTCCAGATCTGAGATATGAGATGTATCCTACTGTTTTGGATATCCTATGAAGATGCATTTATCCGCTTTGGGTTCGAGCTTATCAGACTGAAACCTTTTCACATAAGCGTTGCAGCCCCAAACTTTCAAGAATCGACAACTTAGGTTTCTCCAAACCATAGTCTATACAGTGTCATCTCAACGGAAATACGCGGTGCCCTATTCAAAGTGAATGCGGTTGTCTCTAATGCATAACCCATAAATGATAGTGCTAATTCGATAAGAGACATCATAGTATGCACCATATCAAATAGGTCGCGGCTATGACACCATCACACCATGGTGTTCTTAGTGGCATGAATTGCGAAACAACTTCCACATTGTCTTAACTGTGTACCAAAACTCGCAACTCAGATATTTATCTCTATGATCATATTGCAGAGAGTTTACCCTCTTGTTACGAAAAACTTCACTCTGAAACAGAATTGAACCTTTTCAATATTTCAGACTTGTGATTCATTAAGTAAATACTCCTGCATCTACTCAAATCGTCATTGAAATAAGAACACAATGATATCCACTGCGTGCTTCAGCACCCATTGGACTGCATACATCAAAATGTATTAATTCCAAGAAGTTACTATCTTGTTTCATCTCAATGAAAACAAGGCCTCGCTCATGTGGTATGATTTGCATGTCACAAGTGATTCAAAATCAAGTGAGTATAAAGATCCATCAGTATAGAGCCTCTTCATGCAATTTATACCAACACGACTCAAGCGGCAGTGCCACAAGTAAGTGGTACTATCATCATTACCTTATATCTTTTGGCACCAATATCATGAACATGTGTAACACTATGATCGAGAGTCAATAAACCATTGAAGGTGATTATTCAAGCAAATAGAGTAACCATCATTCCTTTTAAATGAATAAACGTATTGCAATAAACACGATCCAATCATGTTCATGCTTAACGCAAGCACCAAATAACAATTATTTAGGTTTAACACCAATCCCGATGGTAGAGGGAGCGTGCGACGTTTGATCATATCAACCTCGGAAACACTTCCAACATGTATCGTCACCTCGCCTTTGGCTAGTCTCCGTTAGTAGCTTTCATTTCGTGTTATAATCACTTAGCAACCGAACCGGTATCCAATACCCTCGCGCTACTAGGAGTACTAGTAAAGCACACATCAACATCATGTATATCAAATATACTTCTTTCGACTTTGCCAGCCTTCTTATCTACCAAGCATCTAGGGTAGCTCCGCCGCAGTGACCGTTCCCCTCATAACAGAAACACTTAATCTCGGGTTTGGGTTTAATCATGGGTCTCTTCATTATGCAGCAACTGTTTTGCCATTTCACGAAGTATCCCTTCTAGCCCTTGCCTTTCTTGAAACTTAGTGGTTTTACTAACCATCAACTATTAATGCTCCTTCTTGATTTCTACTTTCGCAGTGTCAAACATCGCGAATCGCTCAAGGAACATTGTATCTATCCTTGATATGTAGTTCATCACGAAGCTCTCACAGCTTGGTGGCAGTGACTTCGGAGAACCATCACTATCTTATCTGGAAGATTAACTCCCACTTGATTCAAGCGATTGTCGTACTCAGACAATCTGAGCACATGCTCAAAGATTGAGCTTTTCTCCTTTACTTTGTGGACAAAGAATCTTGTTGGAGGTTTCATACCTCTTAACAAGGGCACAAGCATGAAATCACAATTTCATCTCTTTAGAACATCTCTTATGTTTCGTGACATTTCAAAACATCTTGGGCGCCTTGCTTCTAAGCCATTAAGTATTTTGCACTGAACTATCGCGTAGTCATCAGAAACGTGTATGTCGGATATTCACAACATCCACAGACGACGCTCGAGGTGTAGCACACCGAGTGGTGCATTAAGGACATAAGCCTTCTGCGCAGCAACGAGGACAATCCTCAGTTTTACAAACTCAGTCCGTAAAGTTTGCTACTAGCAACTTTCAACTAAATTTTCTCTAGGAACATATAAAAACAGTAGAGCTATAGCGCAAGCTACATCGTAATTCACAAAGACAATTAGACTATGTTCATGACAATTAGTTCAATTAATCATATTACTTAAGAACTCCCACTCAAAAAGTACATCTCTCTAGTCATTTGAGTGGTTCATGATCCAAATCCACTATCTCAAGTCCGATCATCACGTGAGTCGAGAATAGTTTCAGTGGTAAGCATCTCTATGCTAATCATATCAACTATACGATTCATGCGCGACCTTTCGGTCTCATGTGTTCCGAGGCCATGTCTGCACATGCTAGGCTCGTCAAGTTTAACCCGAGTGTTCCACGTGTGCAACTGTTTTGCACCCGTTGTATGTGAACGTTGAGTCTATCACACCCGATCATCACGTGGTGTCTCGAAACGACGAACTTTAGCAACGGTGCACAGTCGGGGAGAACACAATTTTGTCTTGAAATTTTAGTGAGAGATCACCTCATAATGCTACCGTCGTTCTTAGCAAAATAAGGTGCATAAAAGGATTAACATCACATGCAATTCATAAGTGACATGATATGGCCATCATCATGTGCTTCTTGATCTCCATCACCAAAGCACCGGCACGATCTTCTTGTCACCGGCGCCACACCATGATCTCCATCATCATGATCTCCATAAACGTGTCGCCATCGGGGTTGTCGTGCTACTCATGCTATTACTACTAAAGCTACGTCCTAGCAATATAGTAAACGCATCTGCAAGCACAAACATTTGTTTAAGGGCAATCCTATGGCTCCTGCCGGTTGCCGTACCATCGACGTGCAAGTCGATATTAACTATTACAACATGATCATCTCATACATCCAATATATCACATCATGTCGTTAGCCATATCACATCACAAGCATACCCTGCAAAAACAAGTTAGACGTCCTCTAATTGTTGTCGCATGTTTTACGTGGTTGCCATGCGTATCTAGTAGGATCACATCTTACTTACGCAAACACCACAACCGAGATGTATGAATTTCTATTTAACCTCTCTCCAAGGACCTCCCAGGTCAAATCCGATTCAACTAAAGTTGGAGAAACCGACACTCGTCAGTCATCTTTGAGCAATGGGGTTGCTCGTAGCGATGAAACCAGTCTCTCGTAAGTGTACGAGTAATGTCGGTCCGAGTCGCTTCGATCCAACAATACCGCGGAATCAAGAAAAGACTAAGGAGGGCAGCAAATCGCACAACACCGCCCACAAAAACTTTTGTGTTCTACACGAGATAACATCTACGCATGAACCTAGCTCATGATGCCACTGTTGGGGAACGTCGCATGGGAAACAAAAAGTTTCCTACACGCACGAAGACCTATCATGGTCATGTCCATCTACGAGAGGAGATTTGGATCTACGTACCCTTGTAGATCGCACAGCAGGAAGCGTTAAGAAACGCGGTTGATGTAGTGGAACGTCCTCATGTCCCTCGATCCAACCCGCGAACCATCCCACGATCCGTCCTGCGATCCGTCCCACGAACCATCTCGCGATCCGTTGCACGAACCGTCTTGCGATCCATCTCACGATCCGTTCAGATCTAGTGCCGAACAGACGGCACCTCCGCGTTCAGCACACGTACAGCTAGATGGTGATCTCGGCCTTCTTGATCCAGCAAGAGAGACAGAGACATAGATGAGTTCTCCGGCAGCGAGATGGCGCTCCGGAGGTTGGTGGTGATCTATACCAGCAGGGCTCCACCCGAGCTCCACAGAAATACGATCTAAAGGAAAAACCGTGGAGCTATGTGATCGGGTTGCCGTGGCAAAGTTGTGTCAAATCAGCCCTAATACATCAGTATATATAGGAGGGAGGGGGAGGGACCTGCCTTGAGGCTCAAGAGAGCCCCAAGGGGTCGGCTGAAGCAAGGGGGGAAGTCCTCCCCTTCAAATCCTAGTCCAACTAGGATTGGAAGGTGGAGTCCTTCTCCACTTTCCCACTTCCCCTTTTTTTTCTTTTTTCTTTGATTCCTGCGCATAGGGCCTCTTGGGCTGTCCCACCAGCCAACTAAGGTCTGGGGCGGCACCCCTAAGGCCTATGGGCTTCCCCTGGATGGGCTGCCCCCCCCCCCCCGGTGAACATCCGGAACCCATTCGTCACTCCCGGTACATTCCCGGTAATGTCCGAAAACATTCCGGTAATCAAATGAGGTCATCCTATATATCAATCTTCGTTTACGGACCATTCTGAAAACGCTCGTGATGTCCGTGATCTCATCCGGGACTCCGAACAACATTCGGTAACCAACCATATAACTCAAATACGGATAAAACATCGCCTAACCTTAAGTGTACAGACCCTACGGGTTCAAGAACTATGTAGATATGACCCGAGGGACTCCTCGGTCAATATCCAATAGCGGGACATGGATGCCCATATTGGATCCTACATATTCTATGAAGATCTTATCGATTGAACCTCAGTGTCAAGGATTCATATAATCCCGTATGTCATTCCCTTTGTCCTTCGGTATGTTACTTGCCCGAGATTCGATCATCGGTATCCGCATACCTATTTCAATCTCGTTTATCGGCAAATCTCTTTACTCGTTCCATAATACAAGATCCCGTGACTTACACTAAGTCATATTGCTTGCAAGGCTTGTGTGTGATGTTGTATTACCGAGTGGGCCCCGAGATACCTCTCCGTCACACGGAGTGACAAATCCCAGTCTTGATCCATACTAACTCAACGGACACCTTCGGAGATACTTGTAGAGCATCTTTATAGTCACCCAGTTACCTTGTGAAGTTTGATACACACAAGGTATTTCTCCGGTGCCAGTGAGTTATATGATCTCATGGTCATAGGAACAAATACTTGACACGCAGAAAACTATAGCAATAAAACGACACGATCAATATGCTACGTTCATAGTTTGGGTCTAGTCCATCACATGATTCTCCTACTGATGTGATCTCGTTATCAAGCGACAACACTTGCCTTTGGTCAGGAAACCTTGACCATCTTTGAACAACGAGCTAGTCAACTAGAGGCTTACTAGGGACAGTGTTTTGTCTATGTATCCACACATGTATTGTTTTTGCAATCAATACAATTATAGCATGGATAATAAGCGATTATTATGAACAAGGAAATGTAATAATAACTAATTTATTATTGCCTCTAGGGCATATTTCCAACATTTTCTTCTCTTATTTTCTTCTAACTATCTATCTAATTTAACAGAAAAACAGAAAATAAACTAACTATCTAATTTAACAGAAAAACAGCAAATAAACTAACTATCTAAATTAACTATATAATTTAAAAGAAAAAATAGAAAAAACAGGGGTGGGGGCACTCACCGGAGTTGCGGACGACCGGGGTGACCGAAGGAGGGGGAAGCCGCGGGGAGGGGAGCCGCGAGGAGGGGGCGGCGCCAAGAGGAGGAGGGGCACTGGGAGGAGGCGATGCACTGGGAGGAAGGGGCCGGCGTGGTGGAGGAGGGGCGGTGCGGTGGTGAAGGAGGGATCATGAGGAGGAGGAGGGCGCGACGGTGGAGGAGAGGGCGGTGGTGGCGGAGGGGGCAGTGGTGGAGAAGGGCGAGCTCCGGCGGCGGTGGGGGAGGAGGAGGTACCGGGAAGGAGGAGGGGGCGTGGTGGAGGAGGGGGCGCAGGGAGGAGGAGGGTGCGGCGGCGCAGGGGGGAGGAGGGCGCGGCGGTGGTGGTGGTTTCTGGTTTGAGAGAGGGGTGGGTGGGGCGCGACAACCGTTAGGGGAGAGAGGCGCGTGGGGGTGGGGGCGACGGCCGTTAGGGCGCATCCTCTTTGTCTTCTGCCCCCCGACGATACAAAGGATAAAAGCAGACGACAAAGAGAGAGGCCGTTAGGGGGGAGAGAGGGGCTGCGGGGTGGGCGCCCGTGCTCTTTGCCGTCGGCCTAAATGCTCTTTGTCGTCAGCTGGCGGACGGCAAAGAGCTGGCTGATGGCAAATAGTAGCTTTGCCATCAGCCAGTTCTTTGCCGTCTGGTTTTTGGTAGTTGATGGCAAAGAGGGTCTTTGTCATCAGCCAGCGGACGGCAAAGAAGCAGCAGATGGAAAAATCTCTGATTCCAGTAGTGTCAAACTCAAAACAAATAGTGGTTCAACTACTACATAGAGTGTGTTTCACATAAGAAAAAAGAATATAAAGGCAAAGTTTAAAAGGAGTTTTGCTAGAAGTCTAGGTGGTCGGTCCAGGAAGTTCAAAAATTATTGTAAAGGAGATTCACATTTTATTTACTTGTGCAGAATAAACATGAAGATGATGAATAAAAATGCAAGGTCCAATTTTTTATTTTTGCTATAAGTTCAAGTGTGCTGTCGGAGAAGGTTAAAAAAATTATTGTGAGAGAAGTTTGTACAAACGGAATATAATTTGTGTAACACCGATGAATGAGTGACAAATTACAAACAAAAATACATGACACAAGGTCAGCATGAAAACAGCGAGAAGGTCAAATACTAAACTACATGAATGTCATATGAAAATATTTTAATCCATCGTGAGTATGAAAAAAGGAATCAACAAGAAAAAGTTGGGTGTTTACAACAACATTCCATCGGTATATCATTTGCTCAATCCCGGTGAGTGGATGGAGAGTTACGTGCTGAAAACAGCATGTGAAAAAGAGAGTGAAGTCGAAGTGGACATGGCGAGAAGGTAAGTTCTTCACGCGGATCATTTTCGAAGGATGTGTTTCGTGATAAAGGCACAACACAAAATCTCGTTATTTTCAAGATTGCTTGAAAACAACTAGGAATCAGAGAAAACCATCTACATGAAAAAGTTTCACATTTTCCGTAGCTTTTGAACAGTATATTCCTTTCCTCATTTTGATAAAGTTTGTGAAAACTACGGCCAAAAAACATTTTTGCCATTTTAAAAACTGACTTAAAACTGCTAGGAATTGGAAAAAAGAATCTAGATATAAAAGTTCCGCGTTTGTTCAAGCTTTCGAATGCCATATCATTTGCTCCATTCCGAGAAACCATTGAGAAATTAACGTGAAAATACGAACTCTGTACAACTTCTAGCGTTTTCTAAGTTACTTTTAAACCGTTAATAGTTGGAAGGAAATTTTTATATGATTTTTTTGTATTTTCATAAGCTTTTCAACGCCATATCATTTGCATCGATCGAACTAGCCGTTTTGAAATTAACCCCAAAATACGAACCCGGTTGTTCGGTTTAAGAAATTCCGCCATTTTTGAATTTCCTCTATAACAGTACAGAATTTGGAAAAAAAATTAATGTTTGAAATGAGGGAATTTGCAGCAGCTATTCAACTCTATCTCATTTTCCTCATTCCGATGAATGATTTAAAAATAGGATCGAAAATATGATTCGTTTTTTATATGATAAAAAACCGTTTTCAAAACTGCTCTTAAACCATGAACATTTTGACAAAAAATCAACCTAGTCTGTTACGAGGGTGTCCGTAGCTTTAGATGGTATATCGCAAGCCCCATTTGGAGAATATTAACACGGTGAGTGGACGGAGTATTACGAGAAAGACCAACACCTAGAAAACAGAGTGAACTTCAAGTGGACATGGTGAGAAGGTCAAGTTCTTCACGCTGTGCATTTTCAAAGGATGTGTTTTGCGAAAAAGGGAGAACGCATGATCTCGCTGTTTTTGAGATTGCTTAAAAACGGTTAGAATCACAGAAAACTATCTACATGAGAAAGTTTCGCATTTTCCGTAGCTCTTGAGCGGTATATTATCTACATTAGGAACCGATTAAGTTTGTAAAAACTACGGCCAAAAAACGGTTTTATCCATTTTTAAGACTAGCATAAAACCATAAGGAATAGGGAAAACAATCTACATATAAAAGTTTTGCATTTTCTTAAGCTTTCCAACGCCATATCATTTGCTCCATTCCGAGAAACCATTGAGAAATTAAAGCAAAAATACAAAGTCGGTACAACTTCTGTTGTTTTCTACTTTTAAACCGTTAATAGTTGGAATAAAATTTTATGTGAAAAACTGCGCATTTTCATCAGCTTTCAAACGCCATATCATTTGCATTAATTTAGACTAGTCGTTTTTAAATTAACCCCAAAGTACTAACTCGGCTGTTCGTTTTCAAAAATTACACCATTTTTGAAATTTCTCTTTAACCATAGAGAATTTGGAAAAACTTTCAACGTATGAAATGAGGCGATTTGCAGCAGCTATTCAACGCCATCTCATTTGTCCCATTCCGAAAAATGGTTTAGAAATAAGTTCAAAAATATCATTCACGTTTTTTGTATGAACAAACACGGTTTTCAAAACTGCTCTTAAACCCTGAACATTTTAACAAAAATTAAACCTAGGCTGTTACTAGGGTGTCCATAGCTTTCAAACGATATATGGCAAGACTCATTTGGACATTTTTAACGGAAGTTCAACCGAGCACATTGGAAAGTTCAAGTGGTACTGCTCGGACGAGTGAGCGTGGGATCAGACCAGTATCAGAATAGTGTTTCTTTATATATATATATATATATATATATATATATCGCGCTATTCGTCACCGTGGGTGAGAAATAGTTATTCTTCACCACCCCTCCATTTTAACATCAATGATCGTAATTTTATGTTTCGTAAATTTTGCCTTATTTTAAACGTAAAAAGAGACCTAATAAAATATATTCAACATAAATATATTTTATGTCACATAAAATTATGAACATATAAAAATAGTGTAAAATATACAACAAATTCATTTTTTTCTGGTCTTGTGACCTATATTTTTGTTTTCTTATGCCAAATTTTACGTAGTGATTGAATATAAATGTAATTATTTGTATTTCAAATGTAATTTATTTAAGAGTATCTTGGGCGAAGAATAAACTATTATGCACCCTTGGTGATGAATAGAGTTTTTATATATATGGTGGGTGTACTAATAACACCCCTTAAGAGTCTTATCCTCCTAATAAAACAACTTATTTTGCTAACACTTTGGCATTGCCTCCGCACCCTGATCCGGACCACACAGATACGAGACAAAACTGCGCTAGCACATCCCCCGCACCCCACTTTCCACCCCTGCCTAAACAAGCCCGCGGGAACCCACTTTCTTCCCCACCACCATAACCCACCTCCCGGCCCCCCACCACTCCCACCCCCGCGGCGCCCCACCACTCCCACCTCTGTGGTGCGCCGCTGACTTCCACCATCTCCATCTCCTTCCACCGTGGGAGCCCCGCCTCCTCCATCCTTCAGCTCCATCGAACCCCCACCCCACCCCCGCCTCCTTCCTCCACCACCGACTGGAGTCCATCCTCCATCATCGATGATTAGGACCGGCGCACCTCGCGGCTATGGAGTGATCCGACCGCCACTGTCTTCCGGCGTGGCCTCCTCCACCGAATTTGGCCACCACGGGTGTCGATGTGATGGCCTGGCTTATTAGGGATGATAGACTACTCATATTAATAAGGAATTCCTTCTTTTCCGGGAGCCCATTCAAACATAACTCTCAGGTTAAGCGTGCTCAGCTTGGAGTAGTTATAGGATGGGTGACCGACCGGGAAGTTGATCCCGGGTGCGCATGAGTGAGGACAAAGTGCGTAGAAAAGACTAGTATTGATATGTGGGGCCAGTCTAGATCCCGCCAGGAGTAACGACCGCCGGTGGGTGTGTCCACGGCATTACAAGTTTATGTGATAGCCTGGCTTATTAGGGATGATAGACTACTCATATCAATAAGGAATTCCTTCTTTTCCGGGAGCCCATTCGAACAGGAGTGCACATGAGTGAGGACAAAGCGCGCAGAAAAGACTAGTATTGATATGTTGGGCCAGTCTAGATCCCGCCAGGAGTAACGACCGCTGGCGGGTGTGTCCGCGGAGTTACAGTTGATGCGGACAGAAACCAAGGGATCCGGCCACCATCCACCGCCCACCCCCATGGCGCCCCACCACTCCCACCCCTCTGGCACGCCGCTGCCTTCCACCATCTCCACCTCCTTCCGTCGTCAGAGCCCCGCATCCTCCTTCCTTCAGCTCCCTCAAACCCCCATCCCACCCCCTCGCCTCCTTCCTCCACCATCGACTGAAGACCCTCCTCCATCATCGACTATTAGGGCCGGCACACCTCGTGACCATGGAAGGATCTGACCGCCACTGCCCCCCGGCAAGGCCTCCTCCACCGGATCTAGCCACCACGGACGTCGATGCAGGGAGAAGAAGGAGCTCCACCATCGGCCTTTCTTCGTGGGTCGACACAGGGAGAAGGAGGGCTCCACCACCAGCCCCTGTCCGTGCGTGTCATTGGCAGAACGAAGAGCTCCACCATCGGCCCGAGCAGGGAACCACCCGAGCTCCTCCGCCCTTCTCCTCCCTGTGTGACCGATGTACAATTCGGTTGGAGCAAATGGCGACGCTCCTGCAAAACCGATGGCATGCAGTTCTGTTGGAGTTCGCCTCTCGCCACGCGGACTGCATGTCTTCGGTGTCCTCACATGTCAAAATTGAATTTTGAGGTTCAGTTGGCAGTGACAAGCATGCAGTCTGCTCATTGATCTATGCAGGTCCGTTTCTGTTATTTTTGCACGGAAGGAGACACGTATAAAACAAAAACGGTTGACCGCACCCATGATGAACTTCTCTATTTGGTGTAGTTTGTAATGTTGCCTTTGTAAGAAAATGTATGTGCGTGTTGAGAAATTTTGTATTATGGTTGCTCATAAGCTCACTTCTCCACCCAGCCCACGTGCAGTTCAGTCCATGTATCCGTGCGATGCACATCACATCTTGGTGCAGTACTCTGTGTCGGTCTTTGCAGAATAACCGCAACACAGAAAGTGCAATGCCCTCTTCGTTGGTTTTGTATAAACCCGTTCAGTACTCTTTGTTAACATTGCAGTGCGGTTTATCCTCTTATGTAGTCCCTTTCAACTTGTTAAAAAATAATGAGTATGAAAAAGACAACAAAAATTCACGTGCTTCATTTTTATAATGTCGCGGTTTTCTTACTCCCAACATGAAGTGCACTTACTCCTAACATGAAAGTTCAGAAAAATGCTATGAAAATGATCAAATAAAGTAAATAAAATATGGCTCACAAAAGAAACATGCAGTGCACTTGTCCGTCAAGTGCAGTGCGGTTTTCCATCAAAAGCAGTGCGCTCTTTTATCCGATGCAGTACACACGTCGATTTTGGTGTCACGATAAACAGTGTTCGTGTTTTAGTAAATTTAAAACTGTTCCTAAACCGTAAGTAATTACACATGGTGTTCTACATGAAAAAGTTGTGCATCGTCGATATCTTTCCAACGCCGTATCATTTGCATCGTTCCGACGAGCGGTTTGGAAAATTTATGAAAATGCTCTTGCTATCAGTCGTAGGCAACCACACCGTTTTCAAAATTCATTCAAAACCGTGAGAAATTTCAAAAAATGACCAACATATGGAAGTTGCATCTATTATACAGCTTTTCGACACCGTATCATAAGCCTCGTTCCGACAAACGGTTTAAAAACTGCAGCGAAAAACGTGCCGAAACATCATAAGGAATTAGAGAGAGAGATCTACATGAAAAAAGATGCGGCTCGACGATATATTTTCAACGCCATATCGTTTGCTTCATTCTGACGAGTGGTTTAGAAAAATTTGCAAAAATACGCTCGGAGTCACACGTCACCCGCCCACTGCTTTCGAAACTGCTCTTAAACCGCGAGTAATATCGAAAAGTGTTGGTCATGATGGAGTTGGGAAATTTCCATAGCAATTCAACGGTATATTATACGCCTCATTCCGACAAACTATTTAAAAACTAGAGCCAAAACAGTGTCGAAAAGGTGCGTGCAGTTTTTTCTGCTCGCATTGGAGTGTTACGTTTGATAGGGATGCAGTGCACTAACGTCGAAGGTGCATTTGAGAAGTGTGTGCAGAATAACTATTCTACTAATATTGGTAGAATAGATGGGCTATATATATATATATATATATATTGTGACAATTTTTGGCCAAATTGAAGACAAGTTTTTGATATATTTTTTTCTAAACGGGAGCTTATTAATGGTTGCTACACATAGTTGTCATGTTACCATCACAAACGATTATTACACTATTCAACCATGGGCCTTAGTCCCCATAAAATATTACGTACCACCACGAGCCCCACTTGCCGTGCGAGCGGACGTGAGTTGACGGGACGCATGCGAGCAGTTCGCTGCTAAGGCTGACCATGAGGCGTTCGAGCAGGTGTCTAAATTGACGGGACCTTTGCGAGCACGCCGCTACGCTGGCTCAACCGGAGACGTGTGAGCTGGTGTGTGAATTGACAGGACGCGTGCGAGCAATCTTCTGTGCAGGATCACCGGGAGACGTGCGAGTAGGGGTGTGAAATAATAGGAGGCATGCGAGAAGGCCGTTGCGCAGACTAACCAGGAGGTGAGCCCTCCCACCTAGCTCTCAACCACTCTATATTAATCACACTTGTGCCGCTGGTTAGAGCAGGCGGCCACACTCCCCTCACTTCACATCGTGCCTGCATCCTTGGCGCCATTCCGAGTGGTAAACGCTCTCGCAAGTTTATCACATGGCGACCAAGTGCACTATCAAAGGGAGTGGTGATGCATGGTTCGAAACCAAGGCCCTCCCTGCCAATGAGGTCTGGCGTGGACAGAAGCACGTCCATGATGTCGTAAGCCCCGGCGTGCCTCCCCAGCAGGAGGCGGTGCTACACAAAGACTACTACGACCTCTCTAATGACCACTCCAGCGACGACGACTCCGACGACGACAACTCCGACAACAATGGAGAACATGTTAGACCCCCCCCCCCTATTTTGGTAACTATATCATAGGGTCTCTATGATTAGTTTTGTTTCTGCTTTTTTGGAATGAAGACTCTAGGGTCCATGTTATTTCAATGCATGTAAACAAAGTAAGATCCGATAGATCCATGTAGTGTGTACGTATTGATTGTTTGTTAGATAAATGATAAGTGACTTAGATAAGTGACATATGTACAAACGATTATGCTGATATTTTCTCTAAAGTTTTACAATGATTTAATGGTTGATCTTCACAAATGGTCATTTTGCTAATAATCCGTCTAGATACATGATTATATATATACCCCTTTGTAAATAAACACTATATAAGAGCATTTAGATCACTACTTTAGTTATAATAGGGAGTAGTACTTACTTGAAAGTTCCTTGTTGGTTTGACAATAATCGTTTCATTCATTTATAGCCATTAGTTAATAATTTTGTTGCACTAATTTATTTGCGATATAATTTTATGCATTTCATTTATCAGTGTCATGATTTTTTTATTATATGTATAGGTGATATCTAACAATGTTGGCAATGATAAATATGACGAGAGGAGGTACAAGAAACAAAAGCTCGGGAAGCTCTATGCGGGAACGCATAATCGTCGTATCAGGACCCAAAATGTGGGTTTCGGATGCCCGTTCTACGCCCAAAGGCTTCACCCCGTGTTTGCAAGTGTTCTTGCGCATGCTAGAGGATGAGTCGTTGGCTCCTTCAGGCAGAAGTATTCTCGTAGGGTGGCGCACGCCGCGTACGCGAAGTACCTAGAGAAAGTTTATGTTGTTATGGGTACAACCACGATGGAATTATATGTACATGTCCAACACACTATCCTAGCTATCTAGTTTGTGCGTTTTATATGTATGCTTGAGTATGTTTATTATGTCTTGATCTAGATGTTGGTGAGACTTTGATTTATGAACTAGTAGTACGTAGAGAAATGTAATTGTAGTCTTGGCTTTTCCAATGCATGGGTACTTAGATGAGGTTCTAAGAGCATTAAAAGTCTTAGCAAGTACTCCTGCATTGGTGCTTAGCTTTTGGTCGAAGTAATTACGTAGTATTTAAGCAGGAAATTATGATTCAATTTTCGGACTTTGTTAAATTTGTTCCAACCTAGTAACTTCTAATTAACAATATATTATTCTTCTATCTTGTTCTAACTAAATAATCCCTGTCCTCCCGCTCCTCCACTCCTATCACAAAGCACCATATTGACTTAAATATTTCTGCCATTTGTGAAACAATCAGTGAACTGACATCGTATGAGAGTCGTAATTTGGTTGTATCATTTTGACTTAAATATGCAATGGACGAATGATATCTGCACATTAACATGTAACTGACTTGATTTAGTTACCATTTTGGCTTGTTTTTCCCTTCTCGATCTCATTGCAAACAAACTATATAAGCAACCGACAGCGATCATTCATGTTTGCACTGCTTTGAGTCATTGCACACACTTTATTTTTGCCAACCGTTTTCCATTTAACGCCCACAATAATAGGAGCTTCTATTCTAGCCGACGCATGCCCAACCAAGACGGGGAGGGAAGCTTTGCGCGGTTGCGTGCGGGAACTTGCATGGTTGCGCGGGAATGGGCTCACCAACGATACGTTGGCGGCACTTCGAGCCTCCGCATGGCAAAACGAACCTCGTGTTCATGCGCTGGTCAAGCTTGCACAACAATCCTCCACCACAAACGCGGTGACAAGACGTGCCAATTACGATCCGTCCAGCCCCCATTTACTCCACCGCTCATTTAATCTATTGTCTTGTTAGAAATATGCCCTGAAAGCAACAATAAAATAGTTACTATTATATTTCCTGTTTCGAGATAATCTTTTATTATCCATGCTAGAATTGTATTGAATGGAAACGCAAATACATGTGTGGATATATAGACAAAACAATGTCCCTAGTGAGCCTCTGGTTGACTAGCTCATTGATCAAAGAGGGTTAAGGTTTCCTGGCCATAGATAAGTGTTGTCACTTGATAATGGGATCACATCATAAGGAGAATGATGTGACGGACAAGACCAAAACTATAAAAGTAGCATGGGATCGTGTTATTTTATTGCTATTGTTTTATGCATGTCAAGTATACATTTCTATGACCATGAGATCATATAACTGAGTGACACCGGAGGAATGCCTTCTGTGTGTCAAACGTCGCAACATAACTGGGTGACTATAAAGGTGCTCTATAGGTATCTCCGAATGTGTCCGTTGAGTTAGCATGGATCAGGACTAGGATTTGTCACTCCGTATGATGGAGAGGTATCTCGGGGCACACTCGGTAATACAACATCACAAACAAGCCTTGCAAGCAATGTGACTAAAGAGTTAGCCACGGGATCTTGTATTACGGAATGAGTGAAGAGACTTGCCGATAACGAGATTGATATAGGTATGGAGATACGGACGATCTAATCTCGGGCAAGTAACATACCGAAGGACAAAGGAAATGTTATACCTGATTAATTGAATCCTTGACATAGAGGTTCAACCGATAAGATCTTCGTAGAATATGTAGGACCCAATATGGGCATCCACGTCCCTCTATTGGATATTGACCACAGAGTGTCTCTCTCATGTCTACATAGTTCTCGAACCCGCAAGGTGTGCACACTTAAGGTTCGGTGACGTTTCGGTATAGTTGAATTAATGATGTTGGTAACCGAAGGTTGTTTGAAGTCCTGAATGTCACGAGGGTTTCTGGAATGGTCCGGATACGAAGATTGATATATAGGGAGTATCCATTTGGCTTCCTAAAGGTTTTCGAGCATTGCCGGAAAAGTATCGGGAGTAAGGAATGGGTTCCGGAGTTCTACCGGGAGGGGCCACCCACCTGGAAGAAAACCAAAGAAGCCCAAGGGTGGCGCACCAGCCTCTAGTAGGTTGGTGGCCATCCCAAAGAGGCCTATTTTAGCCAAGGGAGAAAAGTAAAGGAGGGTGGGCCAAGTGGGGAAGGAGGACTCCTCCCTCCAAGTTGTGTTGGAGGAGGACTCCTCCCTCTCCTCTTGCACTGGCCGAACCCTAGGGACTTGCCCTAGGGTGCCACCCCTCCCGTGCCTCCTATATATAGTGGAGGTGAGAGAGGCTTTTGGCACCTCAACCAAGGCGCAACTCTCTCTCCATCCACCACTTCGTGACACCCCGTAGATAATTCGGTACGGTATGGTGAAGCCATGTCGGAGTAGCTCCACCATCATCGTCGCCATGTCGTCGTGCTTCCGGAGAATTCAGCTACCTCTTCGTTTCTCTTGCCAGATCAAGAAGGCGGAAATCGTCATCGATCTACACGAGTGCTGAACGCAGAGGTGTTGTTCGTTCGGCGCTAGATCGCGATGGAGTTAGTGGGATGACTTGCGATTTGGATCGTGGAGACATTCGACTACATCAACCGTGTTTCTTAACGCTTCCCGCTTAGTGATCTACAAGGGTATGTGGATATGATCTCCCCTCTCATAGATGATCATCACCATGGATAGGTCTTTCGTGTGCGTAGGAATATTTTTGTTTCCCATGCAACGTTCCCCAACAGTGGTATTAGAACTAGGTTCATGCGTAGATGATATCTCGAGTACAACACAAAAGAGTTTGTGGGCATTCATGTTCAATTTGTTGCCCTCCTTAGGCTTTTTTTAATTTGGCGGTATTGTTGGATTGAAGCGGCCTGGACCAACATTACTTGTACACTTACGAGAGACCCGTTTCATCGACTAACATGCAACTTGTTGCATAAAGATGACTGGCGGGTGCTGTTTCTTCAACTTTAGTTGAATCAGATTTGCCCAAGGCGGTCCATGGAGAAGGTTAAATAGAAAATTGCATATCACCATTGCGGCTTTGCGTAAGTAAGATGCGATCATACTAGATACCCATAGCAGCCACATAAAATTTGCAACAACAAATTAGAGGACTTCTAAATTATTTTTGCACGGTATGCATCTGATGTGGTATGGCCAAAGACATGATTTGATATATTGGATGCATGAGATGATCATGTTGTAATAGTTATGTATCGACTTGCACGTCGATGTTACAGCAACCGGCAGGAGCCATAGGGTTGTCTTTAATTATTTTGCCTTTGTGATGCTTTGCTTTATCGCTACTAGTATCTTTAGTTGTAACAACATAGTTAGTGCGACAACCTCGATGGCAGCACAATGATGGAGATCATTGGGTGGTGCCGGTGATGATGGAGATCATGTCGGTGCTTTGGTGATGGAGATCAAGAAGCACAAGTTCATGGCCATATAATGTCACTTATGATTTGCATGTGATGTTAATCCTTTTATGCACCTTATTTAGCTGAGGACGATGGTAGCATTATAAGGTGATCCCTCATCAAAATTTCAAGACAAAATTGTGTTCTCCCCGACTGTGCACCATTGCAGCAGTTCATCATTTCGAGACACCACGTGACGATCGGGTGTGATAGACTCTACATTCACATACAACGGGTGCAAAACAGTTGCACACGCAGAACACTCGAGTTAAACTTGACGAGCCTGGCATGTACAGACATGGCCTCGGAGATGTTCACCATTGAAGCTAGTCTCAACTCACGTGATGACCGGACTTGAGTTAGTGAATTTGGATCATGTGACACTAGAATGACTAGAGTGATGTCAATTTTAGTGGGAGTTTATTAGTAATATGATTAGCTAAACTCAATTATCTTTAACATAGTCTAAGTAAACTTTCCAAAAATTTATGTTGTAGATCAATGGCTCGCACAGTAGCAACCCTGAATTTTAATGTGTTCCTAGAGAAAGCTAAGCTGAAAGATGATGGAAGCAACTTTGTTGACTGGGCCGTAATCTGAGGCTTATCCTCAAGGCTGCCCAAAAGAAATATGTTTTTGATGCACCGCTAGGTTATGCACCGCCACAGACGGCATTGCCAGAAGTTATGAACGTCTCGGAGACGCGCAAGGATGACTACTCATTAGTTCAATGTACAGTTTTGTATGGCTTAGAACCGGGACTGACGTCATGGACCATATGAGATGTTCCAGGAGTTGAAGTTTATCTTTGAGAAGAATGCCCGGATCGAGAGGTATGAGACCTCATAAGTTCTATGCAAGAAAAATGGAGGAGAACGGGTCTGTCAGTGAACATGTGCTCAGAATGTCTGGGTACTCTAACCGTCTGGCTGAGCTGGGAATTGCTCTCCCGCCAGAAGCTATCACTAACAGAGTTCTTCAATCACTACCACCTAGCTACAAAGGCTTTGTGTTGAACAATAACATGTAAGGGATGAATAAGTCACTCACCAAGCAATTTACGATGCTAAAAGTCACAGAGTCAGAAATCCAGAAAGAATATCAAGTGTTGATGGTCAATAAGGCCACCAGTTTCAAGAAAAACGGCAAGGGAAAGAAGGGTAACACCAAGAAGAGTGGCAAAGTTGTTGCCCCTCCGACAAAGAAACCAAGTCTGGACCCAGGTCGGAGACTGAGTATTATTATTGCAAATGGACTAGTCATTGGAAGCGGAACTGTCGCAAGTATTTGGCCGGTAAGAAGGCGGCCAACGCCAAACAAGGTATATTTGATATACATGTTATTGATGTGTACCTCACCAACTCTCATAGTAGTGCCTGGGTATTTGATAGAGGTTTTGTTGCTCACATTTGCAACTCGAAACAGGAACTGCGGAATAAACAAAGGCTAGCAAAGGACAAAGTCATGATGCACATGGGAAATGGTTCCAAGGTTGATGTGATTGCGGTCGGCACGCTCTCACTTCAATTACCGTCGGGATTAGTGATGAACTTAAATAATAGTTATTTAGTGTCTGCATTGAGCATGAACATTATATTTGTATCTTGTTTATTGTGAGACGGTTACTCATTTAAGTGAGAGAATAATGGTTGTTCTATTTATATGAGTAATATCTTTTATGGTCATGCACCCAATGTGAGGGGTTTGTTCATGTTGAATCTCGATAGTGATGACACTCGTGTCCATAACATTGATACCAAAAGATGTAGAGTTAATAATGATAGCGTCACTTTCTTGTGGCACTACCGCTTAGGTCATATTGGTATAAAACGCATGAAGAAACTCCATGTTGGTGGACTTTTGGAGTCACTCGATTTTGAATCACTTGACACATAGGAACCATGCCTCATGAGAAAGATGACTAAGACTCTATTCTCCGGAACAATGGAGCGTGCAAGTGACTTGTTGGAGATCATACATACTGGTGTGTGCACAACGATGAGCATAGAGGTGCGCAGTGGATATCGTTATTTTCTCACCTTCACTAATGATTTGAGTAGATGTGGTTATATTTACTTGATGAAGCACAAGTATGAAATGTTTGAAAAGTTAAAGCAATTTCAGAGTGAAGCTGAAAATCACCGTAGCAAGAAGATCAAATTCCTACGATCTGATCGAGGAGGTGAGTATCTGAGTTACGAGTTTGGTGCTTACATAAGACAATGTGGAATTGTTTCACAGTTGACACCGCCTGGAACACCACAGCGTAATGGTGTGTCCGAACGTTGTAATCGTACTTTATTAGATATGGTGCGTTCTATGATGTCTCTTACCGATTTGCCATTATCATTTTGGGGCTATGCATTGGAGAGAACTGCATTCACTTGAAATAGTTCACCATCAAAGTCCGTTGAGGTGACACCATATGAACTGTGGTATGGCAAGAAGCCAAAGTTGTCGTTTCTTAAAGTTTGGGGATGTGATGCTTATGTCAAAAGCTTCAGCCTGAAAAGCTGGAACTCAAAGTGGAAAAGTGTGTCTTCATAGGTTACCCGAAAGAGACACTTGGGTACACCTTCTATCTCAGATACGAGGGTAAAGTGTTTGTCGCTAAGAACGGAGCTTTTCTAGAGAAAGAGTTTCGATCTCTCGAAAGAATTGAGTGGGAGGAAGATACAACTTGATGAGGTTGTAGAACCTTTGCATCAACTAGATGGTGGTGCGGGACACAAAGAAGTTTCTGTCGAAGCTGCACCAGTTGAAGAGGAAGCTAATGGTGATGATCATGAAACTTGGGATCAAGTTGCTATCGGACCTCGTAGGTCGACAAGGGCACGCAGAGCTCCAGAGTGGTACGGGAATTTGTCTTACCAATCTTGTTGTTAGACAACAATGAGCCTACGAGTTATGGAGAAGCAATGGTGGGCACGGATTCAAACAAAAGGTTAGAGTGTTGGGGAACGTTGCATGGGAAACAAAAAATTTCCTACGCACACGAAGACCTATCATGGTGATGATCATCTACGAGAAGGAGATTGGATCCACATACCCTTGTAGATCGCTAAGGGGAAGCGTTAATAAACGCGGTTGATGTAGTGGTATGTCTTCACGATCCGTCCCATGAACCGTCCCACGATCCATCCCACGATCCGTCCCGATCAAGTGCCGAACGGATGGCACCTCCGTGTTCCGCACTCGTACAGCTCGATGACGATCTCCGCCTTCTTGATCCAGCAAGAGAGACGGGGATGTAGATGAGTTCCCCGGCAGCGTGACGACGCTCCGATGGTGGTGGTGATCTATTCCTACAAGGCTTCGACCGAGCTCCGCAGAGATCCAATCTAGAGTAGAAACTACGATCTAGAGGAGAGGTAGCACGTGGGTAATTGTGTCTCAAAAAGACCTTAACCCTCTAGTATATATAGGAGGAGGGAGGGTCTAGGCTTGAGGCTGAAGGAGAGCCTCCTTGCCTCGGCCGAAGTGGGGGAGGGAGGAGTCCTCCTCCAACTCCACTTGGATTAGGACTCCTTCCTTAATTTCCCACCTATTTTGGATTTTATACTTTTTCCTCATGGGCTTTCCTTGGATTACTTTGTCAGCCCATTATGCCTTATTACGCATCCAATAAACCCATGTGGACCCCTTGGGGCGTGTTGGGCCCACCCAGTGGGCCCCCGGAACCCATTCGTCACTCCCGGTACACTCGTGACAATGCCCAAAAACCTTCCGGAATCCAAATACCAACTTCCTATATATCAATCTTCGTTTCAAGACCATTCCGGAACTCCTCGTGACGTCCAGGATCTCATCCAGGACTCCAAACAAAACTTAGGTCACCAACACCCATAACTCAACTATACCAAAACGTCACTGAACCTTAAGTGTGCAGACCTGCGGGTTCGAGAACTATGCAGACATGACCTGAGACACTTCCTGGTCAATATCCAATATCGGGACCTAGATGTCCATATTGGATCCTACATATTCTACGAAGATCTTATCGGTTGAACCTCTATGCCAAGGATTCATATAATCCCGTATACCATTCCCTTTGTCCTTCGGTATGTTACTTGCCCGAGATTCGATCGTCAGTATCTCCATACCTAGTTCAATCTCGTTACCGGCAATTCTCTTTACTCGTTCCGTAATACAAGATCCCGTAACTAACTCCTTAGTCATATTTCTTGCAAGGCTTGTTGTGATGTTGTATTACCGAGTGTGCCTCGAGATACCTCTTCGTCACACGGAGTGACAAATCCCAGTCTTGATCCATGCCAACCCAACACACACCTTCGGAGATACCTGTAGAGCACCTTTATAGTCACCCAGTTACGTTGCGACGTTTGATACACACAAGGTATTCCTCCGGTGTCCGGGAGTTGCATGATCTCATGGTCATAGGAACAGATACATTGGCATGCAGAAAATAGTAGCAATAAACTGATACAATCATATGCTATGTTTATAGTTTGGGTTTTGTCCATCACGTCATTCTCCTAATGATGTGATCTCGTTATCAACTGACAACACTTGTCTATGGCTAGGAAACCTTAACCATCTTTGATCAACGAGCTAGTCAACTAGAGGCTTACTAGGGACAGTGTTTTGTCTATGTATCCACACATGTATTTGAGTTTCCAATCAGTACAATTATAGCATCGATAATAAACGATTATCATGACCAAGGAAATATAATAATAACCAATTTATTATTTCCTCTAGGGCATATTTCCAACATAGAGGCCATGAAGTCCAAGATAGGATCTATGTGTGAAAACAAAGTATGGTTTTGGAAGTATTACCTGAAGACCAAAAGGCCATTCAGAAAAAAAATGGATCTTTAAGAAGAAGACGGACGCCGATAGTAATTTGACCGTCTATAAAGCTCGATTTGTGGCAAAGGGGTGTTCACAAGTTCAAGGAGTTGACTACGATGAGACTTTCTCGCCCGTAGTGATGCTTAAGTCCGTCAGAATCATGTTAGCAATAGCTGCATTTTTCGATTATGAAATTTGGCAAATGGATGTCAAAACAACGTTCCTTAACGGGTCTCTTAAGGAAGAGTTGTATATGATGCAACTGGAAGGTTTTGTCGATGCAGAGAATGCTCACAAAGTATGCAAACTCCAGCGATGCATTTATGGACTGGTGCAAGTATCTCGGAGTTGGAATCAACGCTTTGATGAGGTGATCAAGGCGTTTGGGTTTATACCAGTTTTTGGAGAAGCTTGTATTTACAAGAAAGTGAGTGGGAGATCTATAGCATTTCTAATATTACATGTGGATGAAATATTGCCGATTGGAAACAATATAAAACTATTGGGAAGCGTAAAGGATTACTTGAATAAAAGTTTTTCATTGAAGGACCTGGGAGAAGCTGCTTACATAATAGGCATTAAGATCCATAGAGATAGATCAAGGCGCCTCATAGGACTTTCACAAAGCACATACCTTGATAAGATTTTGAAGAAGTTCAAAATGGAACAATCCAAGAAAGGGTTCTTGCCTATGTTACAAGGTATAAAGTTGAGTAAGACTGAATGCCCAGTGATTGCAGAAGATAGAGAAATGATGAGTGCCGTCCCCTATGGTTCAACCATAGGGTCTATCATATATGCAATGATGTGCACAAGACCTAATGTCAGCCTTGCCATAAGTATGGCGGTTAGGTTTCAAAGTAATCTAAGAATGGAGCACTGGACAGCGGTCAAGAATATTCTGAAGTACCTGAAATGGACTAAGGTAATGTTTCTCGTTTATGGAGGTGACGAAGAGCTCGTCGTAAAGGGTTATGTCGATGCAATCTTTGACACTGATCCGTATGACTCTAAGTCACAAACCGGATACATATTTCATCATAATGGGGGTGCGGTAAGCTGGTGTAGTTCCAAGTAGAGCGTCGTAGCTGATTCTACATGCGAATCGGAGTACATAGCTGCCTCGGAGGCGGCTAAAGAAGTGTCTAGATGAAGTAGTTCCTGACAGATCTTGGAGTTGTGCCAGGTGCACTGGATCCAATAAATATGTTCTGTGACAACACTGCTGCCATTGCTCTAGCCAAGGAACCAAGGTTTCACAAGAGGACCAGAAACATAAAGCGACACTTCAATGCCATCCGCGATTAATCAAGGAGGAGGAAATAAATATTTGCAAAGTGCACACGGATCTGAATGTTGCAGATCCGCTGACTAAAGCTCTTCCATGAGCAAAACATGATCAACACTGGAACTATATGGGTGCTTGATTCGTTACATTGTAAATCACATAGAGATGTGAAGCTAGAATATTGACTCTAGTGCAAGTGGGAGACTGTTAGAAATATGCCCTAGAGGCAATAATAAATAGTTATTATTATATTTGCTATTTCAAGATAATCGTTTATTATCCATGCTAGAATTGTATTGAATGGAAAGGCAAACACATGTGTGGATATATAGACAAAACAATGTCCCTAGTGAGCCTCTAGTTGACTAGCTCGTTGATCAAAGATGGTTAAGGTTTCGTGGCCATAGACAAGTATTGTCACTTGATAATGGGATCACATCATTAGGAGAATGATGCGACGGACAAGACCCAAACTATAAACGTAGCATGTGATCGTGTTATTTTATTGCTATAGTTTTCTGCATGTCAAGTATACATTTCTATGACCATGAGATCATGTAACTCACTCACACCGGAGGAATGCCTTGTGTCTAACAAACATCGCATAATAGTTGGGTGACTATAAAGGTGCTCTACATGTATCTCCGAAGGTGTCCATTGAGTTAGCATGGACAAAGACTGGGATTTGTCACTCCGTATAATGGAGAGGTATCTCGGGGCCCACTCGGTAATACAACATCACAAACAAGCCTTGCAAGCAATGTGACTAAAGAGTTAGCCACGGGGTCATGTATTACACAACGAGTAAAGCTACTTGCCGGTAACGAGATTAATATAGGTATGGAGATACCGACGATCGAATCTCGGGCAAGTAACATAACGAAGGAAAAAGTGAATGTTATACAGGATTAACTGAATCCCTGATATAGAGGTTCAACCTATAAGATCTTCGTATAATATGTAGGATCCAATATGGGCATCCATGTCCTGCTATTGTATATTAACCGGAGAGTGTCTTGGTCATGTCTACATAGTTCTCGAACCCGCACGGTCTGCACACTTAAGGTTAGGTGACATTTCGGTATAGTTGAATTATTGATGTTGGTAACCGAAGGTTGTTCGGAGTCTCGGATGAGATCCCGGATGTCACAAGGTTCGCGGAATGGTCCGGAGATGAAGATTGACATATAGGAAGTACCGAGAGTGACGAATGGGTTCCGGAGTTCTACCGGGAGGGTCCACCCACCCGGGAGAGAACTAAAGAAGCCCAAGGGTGGCGCACCAGCCTCTAGTGGGCTGGTGGCCAGCCCAAAGAGGCCTATTTCGGCCAAGGGACAAAAGGAAAGGAGGGTGGGCCAAACCAAATTGGGGAAGGAGGAGGACTCCTTCCAAGTTGTGTTGGAGGAGGACTCCTCCCTCTCCTCTTGTGCTGGCCGAAACCTAGGGCCTTGCCCTAGGGCGCCACCCCTCCCCTCCCTCCTATATATAGTGGAGGTGAGAGAGGCTTTTGGCACCTCGAGCCAAGGCGCAGCTCTCTCCCGCTCCACCACTTCATAACACCCCATAGCTAATTCGGCACAGTACGACGAAGCCCTACCGGAGTAGCTCTACCACCATCGCCGCCATGCCGTTGTGCTGGCGGAGAATTCAGCTACCTCTTCGTCTCTCTTGCTGGATCAAGATGGAGGAGATCGTCATCGAGCTGCACGTGTGCTGAACGCAGAGGTGCTGTCCGTTCGGCGCTAGATCGGGACGGAGTTCGTGGGAAGACTTGCAATTTGGATCATGGAGACGTTCGACCACATCAACCGCGTTTCTTAACGCTTCCCGCTTAGCGATCTACAAGGGTATGTGGATCCGATCTGCCCTCTCGTAGATGATCATTACTATCGATAGGTATTTCGTGTGCGTAGGAATTTCTTTGTTTCCCATGCAACGTTCACCAACATGTCTCTCTTCAACCTTTCCCCACAATGAAAGAAACACACCCACCACTCCGAATACAGAGAGGATATCCTGCTCGGTTCTCATGTAGGAGGTCCCAGTGGCTGCCGACGACGAGCGGCAGTTCACCATTCGTGCCTACGTGGACATCCACCTAAGGTTCAAGAAACTCACGGTGGTGTGCACCAATGACCCGGTCTGGGTGGAGAAGTCCATCCACACCATGGAGTAGTTAGTTGCCTTTGACAAGTACATAGTGGTCGGCTTCGACCTCGAGTACACCGCAATCGTCTTGGGTATGATTAGAAGGTTTCCGTCGCCCAACTATGGGTGGGCCATTACGTCCTCGTTTACCACTACTGCATGGCCACAAGGCCTTGCGGGATTTTCGCCAGGTTTGTCAATAGACCTGACTACATATCCAGTACGGTGGACACCACCAACGATGAAGAGGTGCTTAAGACCATGGGCTTGGCCTGCCGGAATCTTGTGGACATCCAATGATAGCACAAGATCTTGGGCGGCGAGTAGAAGAATATGGATTCCCTGATAGACCTCGCCATGGCCATCATCGACCCCTACTACAGAGGCAGGAAGGATTTCTGCAAGAAGAAGAAGGTTTCCTGGCACCGCGCCTGGGTCCGAAGATTGGATGAAGATCACATCAAGTACGCGGCCAAGGACGCGTACATAAGCTACGAGATGTGTAGGAGGATTGTTAACTTGAGAGGGTGCCTCCGTCCTGCGTCGACCGACACCCGTCGTCACAAGAAGTATAGATAATTTGATGATCATTACTACTAGTTTAGTATGCATGTACTTGTTAATTGCGGTGTGCAAATATTATATGTAGTCAGTAATGTAACTGAATATTTATTTAGGTTATGCGATCATGTTGTTGTTCTGTAGACAGAGCGTAAATGGTATGCAACCGGGCAAATAACATCACTCACGATGAGAGAAAGGAACACGTCGGTAATGATTTCAACAATCACACATAATTGGGTGCAAGGAGGTGTTTGCGCACAACACACACACAACTTATTATCAGGAATTGTCTACCTTTTTATCTGTCTTCCGACACAAGTCCGATTAATGATCTGTTTGCCGGGTATCACACACATCTTGTTACGCTGAATCGTTTGTGTTACATTTTTCATCGCAAATAGTTCATCTGAGCGACATGTTTGCGTGGTATCACACACAACTTCAGACACCAAATTGGTTGTGTTATTTTGCCTTATCACAGACAATTCATCTAGATGAACTGTATGCCGTACATCACACACACTTGTATTCAATTAACCGTTTGCATTACTTTGGTCCATCACAAAAAGTTTGCGTGGGTCAACTGCCTGCCATAGATCGCACACTCAACTCTTACGTGAATCGTATTTGATAAATCCGCCATTGCACAAAATTTTTGTTATTGGCGACGGAGCTTGAACTATACAGTTTGTGATTCATGCATTGCACACAGTTTGATCAAGGGTCACTGATTGTAGTGTCATGTTAGCGGCATCCTAAAGTAGTGAAAGGTGATGTATATGTCTTGCAAAAGGTAAAAAAGTTCTATGACAAAGCAAGTTGAGTCCTAGTATTTCTTTGCCAAATTCGTGGTTGTATCTCTTTTCCCTCCTTTACACATCTCTCATTTTTTTCTATTAGTTCACTTATTTAACATTCACAGTAAACTACATATACCATATGGATATGTTAGAGATAGATCTTGAAGCAAGGACACATGTAAACCTGTCAAGTGTGTATTATATCCATGATGTACATACAGTCTTTGTCAGGATAGTGAAACCTTCACATGTATATTTCTTGTATGTAGTTATATCTGATGGCATGCCCAAATGAAAATTCATTCATCTTTTTCTTCCAAATTGTGGATGTAGTTCATAATGTTCGGTGGACATGAAAAAGAGATGCTAGTCTGCAGTTTGAATGAACTACATCATTTAATTGTTCTCAGGTATGTGACTTGGATCTAACCTAACATATTACTGATCTCTGTCTATATATAGAGCACTTGGATTGCATATGAGACAAATATTATATTGCAAAATTTGAAATCCATAGATATAGCACGAAACGAATGACAACTTGTCGTAGAAACATACAGGGAAAATCATCTAACCCACATAATGTTGTGGCATATCAAAACATGGAAAACTTCGGCTAAAATTTCATTATGTTTCTCTAGAGCATCCAGATTGCATCAAGCTTTGCCTTGGCCAAGACATGAAAATTTAAGACCAAAATTTTGTTATGTTTCACTACAGGAGCCAGGTCACATCAAACTTCGCATCAACCAGTATGTGAAACTTCCAAGATAAAAATAGGAAAACCAATCAATAAAACGACATAATGCGGTTCTGGGATTTAGAATCAGGCCTGTAGCGCACAGGGGCGGAATCAGCGAACGCCTCGAGGAGAACACTATGATGAGAACCCGAGGAGGGGAGGGTGGGTGAGTCTAGAGCAGCACAAATTTGTGGAGGTGACGGGAAGAGATCAACACCACTTCTTGAAAGGGGGAGCCACTAGGTCGATTACCCTTCATGAGGAGGGACCAATAAATCCATCAGTTTATTTGTACATGATTGATCCATTTCTACTCATAGACTAGTGCAAGGTTGTTTGATGTGCATTCGTAGCATTGAGGTGGAAGGAATTGCGACATAAAAGTGGAATCGGGAAGATGAACGAAATTGATGGAGTTATTTGTCGAGAGAAGGAGGCTGGTGACGTATCTTTGGAGAAGTTGCTTGTCGGGGACTGACCGTTGCGACAGCGGAAGGGTTAGCCGCGACGGCTGGCTAAGGGTAAGCACGTGTGGTGACGGCTGCTGGTAGAGCATCAGGGTGGCAGCATTTGGCCAGGGAAGGGTGGGTCATGGGCTCATGGCACAGTCGCCAGAAGGGCTCTTGGCGATGGCGATGGCTCGGTAGGAGTAGGGTTTAGTATTTGTGGAGATAAGGAAGGGTTGGTCGTGGTAGTGTCTTTCTACAGGCTTCCGGTGGGCTTTTTAGTGTCCAAACCGATTTTGGTGAAGCATATCGTGTGCAGCACAACCAAAGTAAATTGAGTCCAACGCAACCAGCGAGCGAGCGGGATGGCTCAAAAACGACGGGGACGACTCGAATCAAACGAAGTGGTATCTTTCACTTCGCGGTGGCAACTCTCCTTAATTTTGACATATTTTATCAGACAGCTGTAGACTACTACATCAACGTCTATAATAATTGGAGTGATGTGGCTTCATGAGAAGGTAGGAAAATCACCTAGTGGGGTGGGAAAATACACTTTGGTTTATGGTTGTATATGTACCTCATATGAGATTTTTTAAATAATTAAATAAAAATTCAAAATAGTTCAACAAATATTTTTGGACTAAAGTTGACTTTGTTTTGCACTAGTATCAAAATTTTCACAAAAAAACCCACATTGACTTCTGCAGAAAAAAGACAAAATTTATTTGCTATTATAGCTAGGTCACTATTCCCACTATTTTGATAAAAAAATATCTTATTTAAAAGACATCAATCTGTAAAAAAAATTGGATTTTTTTCACAAGTAGAACGAAAGGGTAAATTTATTTTTAAAAAGTTTTCAGAATTTTATTACTTTTTACTGAATTATTATATTTTTTGCATATAGGATATATATACACCCATCAACCAAACGTTTCCGTCCTAATGGGGTGCCCCTATTTAGATATAGAAGATTAGACTTTACATTAATCAACTCCTACCAAATCCTCGCAGCCTCGCCGTTGATTCGTACCAAATACCCCAAGATTTTGAAGACCATGGCGACAGCTCAGCCTCGTCATTTTTCTAGAAGTTACAGAAGAGCTGCTAAGATTCCATTGCAGAAGAAGAAGCCAAAGGCTAAAACTGCTCGGTTTATTAGAAGAAAACTGGACAAAAACCTATATAAAGGACACAACACACCTAGCTAAACTAGCATCTAGCTAAACTAGATCGAAAGCATTACAGGGCATACAAAAAGGCCAATGAACAAACATATGAACAACCTCGTCAACACCGGAGAGAGAAGACATATCCGATAAAAGAGCGGACAAGTGTCATTCCAGTGAAGAGAGGATATCCAACATAGCTTGACTCGCGATGCATGCATGACAATAGCCCTCGACGGACACGCCACCACAGACCCTATCATCGCCCCGCCACCTCCAACTCCGAACTAGGCACCTTGCCGCAAACCTTGTGCTCCCATCAAGAGGTCAAATCTTCATAACGATGCTTCCAACAAAAAAACGACGGCGGGGACACCGTCATCACTGATCCAACAAGGAAGATCTTGGTTTTCACCCTGAGACCGAACTAAAGGACAAGAGAGGTGCAAGATCTCCTCGGTGAGGCCTTCAACAAGGAAACAACACCGACAGGTATTGTTAACACCGGCAGAGAGCAGGACCAGCCCTACCCGCTCCCACCGTCGCAGACAGATCCACCACATGCATCAGCCGCGACCTAGAAGGGCCCGGGTCTGGCCGGCCCCGCCCGCTGCCGGCGCCGCACACCCACCGGAATGACCTCGCGCCTCGCCCCGTCATTGTTGTGGCGCCCTCAGCCTCCTCTCGTAGCCGCGCCCTCGCCGCATGCACCGTGGTCAGGCCCCTCCCATGCGCCCACCCTCGCCGCGCACACCATTGTCGGCCCCCTCCCGTGTGCGCGCCCTTGCCGCGGATCTCGCGAGCACGAGCCCCCGCATCCACCATGGACCCGCACCCGCCGGCCATGACAGCAGGCCTGCCGTCCTTCTCCACCCATCGCACGCACCAACACCGTGTCTCATCCTGACGCTCGCGCCCTCACCATGGATCTCGCGAGCCGCTGCGTCACCTTGGTCTCATCTTGTGTCATCCATGACAGTAGCCGGACCGTCCAACAAACGCCATGCGAAGCAGGTGAAAAAAAAGAGGGCCTCGCCACCACCTTCACGGGAGCCGACGCGAACTTTACCGGCCGCTCCTCCGATGGCGACAAGCCGAGGGAAGGTAGGGGGGTTCAATCTAGGGTTACCTCCGAGTCGTGAGGGAGGACGAAGCGGGGGGACGCGTGAGCGTAATTGTTGCGAACCCGATGCAGCATCGCCGTTGATAAACGTATATCGACATGTCTACGAAGAGGGAAAAGTTGGCCACAGCCGTCGTCCGTCTCTATTTGTTCGACAAGAGATAAATATACTAACAGTTACTAAAGTTGAGTGTAAAGCACACTATGGTCACTGAACTTCACAATACGCTTAATACGGTCATTGAATACGAGTTGTGATGATTATACGGTCATTGGTTCATCGTAGAGCTCCGTATTTTGTCCGTTCACTGGTCAAAATAGTCTTTGACCCTCCCACCTCTCCCCAACATCGTTCCCTCGTGCACGCCGCCGACGCCGCCCAGCGCCTCGCAGATGGCAGCGAGGAAGAAGAGAAGAGAACTCGCTCGGGCTCCCATCCCGCCACACGCGCAGCAACGAACCCCGCGCCGCCTCGATCCGATCGATGGCCTCCGCTGCGGCATCGTGCCCCCGGCCCCACCGCCGCCGCCTCCCTTGCCGCCGCCGTCGACCGTGATGCAGTGGCTCGCCCTACGCGTCTCCTTCAGCCTCGAGGACGCTGGCGGGTGCGGCGGTGGCAGGGACGCTGGAGGAGGTGGGGGGAGGGGGGGGGGGGGGGGAAGGTTAGCGCCGACTTCGAGTTCCTCCTCGCCGATTGCTCGGCCGTCTCCACCATGCTTCCCGCCGACGAGCTCTTCTCCGGGGGCAAGCTCGTGACGCTCTGCCTCCCGTCTTCGAGCGGTAGTTCCTCGGAGGCGGCGGTGACGGCCATGCGGCCTCCGCTCGCCCCGCGCCAACAACGCAGCACCCCGAGACGCCCAGGGCGAAGGGGACCAAGGATGCGATGGTAAATGCGGAGCAGGCGACGGAGGAACCCAAGGTTCTGGCGAGGAGGTGGAGGGGCCTGCTTCGGATGCAGAAGCAGCAGGCGTCGTTGTCTTCTCCTTCCTCTTCCTCGACAGAGACCAAGCCACTCCGCCGCCTCCTCCGCCGCGGGCCGAAGCCAACACCAGCATCGGATGCAGAAGTTGTCCCTCAGCTTCCTGCTCCTCCACGACCCCAACGACCCCGACATGCCGCCCGCGCCGGTATAAGTATCAGCTTCATCTCCATCATCAACCCGCCGCCTCCCGTCAGCACGTCGCAGCACCAGCTACCGCCCAAGATCCGGCTCACAGCAGCGCAGGCGGCCGGGCCGCTGCCGCTGCCCCTCCTCCGCCTCCTCCATCCGTTGTGGCGGCCAACAGCCCGCGCCTGAATGCGGCCGGCGATGTCCAGGAGCTAATTGAGCCCCCTGTACACCCGCCTGAGTGCCCCGAGACCGCCGGCGGCCAACAGAAGAACACGGGGACGCCGCCGACGCCCCGTCCTCCATCTCCTCCCTCCGCCGGGGCGGCCGACAACCCGCGCCTGAACGCGTCCGACAACATCCAGGAGATGGTCGGGCCCCCTGTACACCCGCCTGAGCTGCCCCGGGGCCGCCGACAGCCAACAGAAGAACGCGGGGACGCCGCCGCCGCCTGGGACCGCGCCGACGACGTTGCAGAGGAACCCCGCTACTCCCGAGACCTGCGAGAAGATGAGGTACGGCGCGACGGGCGATGCGAAGGAGTTGTAGGCCGACGAGCTGGTGTTGGCCGCAACGCAGTAGACGGTGTCGCTGGAGCTGGGCAGCGGCGGCGGCGCGCACGAGGGGACGATGGCGGAGTGCTGTGGCAGGGCCAGAAGACTATTTTGACCCATCAACGGGACAAAATAGTGAGCTCTACTATGAACGAGTGACCGTATAATCACCGCAACTCGTATTCAACGATCGTATTTAAATTTCAAAGACCGTAGTGTGCTACACGCTCAACTTCAGTGACTGCTAGTGTATTTATCTCTTTCGACAATAGATTCTCTGCCTTGCACACTACCCTAAGCCCGGACGCTACGTCGAGTGCCTGCATGCATGCAATGGAGATTGGAGAGAAATAAAACGAGAAAACACGGCCACGTGAATACATCTCGTCTCAACCAGTAGATGGCGTGGCCAGAGAGCAAGGCGCCGCATCGTTCAACCAGTAGATGCCGCTGCATGCTATCCATTGTCACTTCTCTCTCTGTGGTGGTATCATGTGCATCAAGTCTGATCATGCATCCATGCCTAGCATATACTCCCTCTGTTCCTAAATATAAGTCTTTTAAGCGATTTCACTAAGGGTCTATATACGTAAGAGCATCTTCAACAAGCGCTATACAAGCGCCGCGTCGTAAAAAAACAGTTTTAACGCGCGCAACGCGGCGGCAGCTCCAGCGGGCGCGCAAAAACGGCGCGCGCGTCATTTCCAGTTCAGCGCGCTGGCCGAAACGCAATCCCGCGCCCATTATTTGCTGCGCCGGCTCCCGCGCGCGACTCTCCCGCGCTCGCTCCTGCTCTCTCCTGCGCTCGCTCCTGCACTCTCGCGACCGCGCCGCCGCCCCCATCCGACCGCGCCGCCTCCGCCGCTCGCGCCCCCGGCGACCGTTCAGCGCTTCCCCGACCTATCCCCGCGCCGCCGTCGCCGCCCGCGCCAGCCCGCTATGCATATCAATAAAAAAAACGAAGCACGGTGGTTCGGTTATGGGTCGGGAAATTTTTTGGAGAGATAGGATTGATGCCCATAACAGATTGATGAAGAACTATTTCGTGGAGAATCCCACATACCCGGAGTCGTATTTTCGTCGCCGGTTTAGGATGAGCACAGACTTGTTCAAGCGCATTGCAGAGAAACTAGCGAGCCATGACCGGTTTTTCCAGCAAAGGAGGAATGCCGCCAGAGAGCTCGGGCATAGCACCTTTCTGAAGGTGACAGCCGCTTTGCGTATGTTGGCATACGGTATCCCGGCTGATCTAGTTGATGATCACTTGGCTATGGGTGAGAGCCAAGCCATCATGTATGTCAAGCGCTTTGCAGTGGGAATTGTGCAAGTGTTTGGCGAGGAGTATTTGAGATCTCCCACTGCTGAAGACGCCGCAAGGCTATTGGCGATGAACAAATCTCGCGGCTTTCCTGGCGTGCTTGGCTCAATAGATTGCATGCATTGGAGTTGGAAGAATTGTCCAAAGGCATGGCATGGGCAATTCCACGGCCAAAAAAAGGTTCCACTATAATCCTTGAAGCGGTGGCCGATCAGGAGACTTGGATTTGGCATGCATTCTTTGGAATGCCTGGATCTTTGATTGACATCAATGTTGTCAACCGGTCACCACTGATGAATAAGATTGCGAATGGTGAGTTGCCACCGGTGCAGTTTGTAGCAAATGGCCGTACGTACAACTATGGCTATTATCTAGCGGATGACATCTATCCAAAGTGGCAAACCTTCGTGAAGCCGTTGAAAAAACCAGAAGGTAAGAATTTTTTTTGATTTCCACAATGCTCAGGCGGCTGCTAGAAAAGATGTGGAGAGAGCATTTGGGATTTTGCAAGCCCAATTTGCTATTGTGAGAGGACCGGCTAGATTTTGGGATCAAAAAATGCTTTGGTACATCATGCACGCTTGTGTGATCATGCACAACATGATCATCGAGAATGAACGTGGCCAACATTTAGACTACTCACAGTATGAGCTCTTGGGACATCCCGTACGAGTGCGACGGAGGGCTGAAAGGGTAGCCCGTTTTGTTGCCTCGTATCATGCCATTCGGCGGCCCGCAACACACAATGATCTTCAGAAGGATCTGATTGAAGAGTGGTGGGCATGGCATGAACGACAAAGAGCATGCTTTGATTGCATTATTTGTATTGTATTGTCCATGAACTATTGGTTGTGTTTATTGCATTATTTGTTGTACTGAACGATAAACTATTTGTTTGAGTTGTAATAACTATTTATTGTTGATTTATTTTGTTTGTTTGATCGTTTTCTCCTATTTTTTGAAATGTATATGTGGTTTGTGCGTGCTGCGCGCGCTGCATTTTTGGGCACTGCTAGAGCGGCGCGCGCGCGCTGCATTATAGCGCGGCTGTTGGAGCCAGCGCCTATCCCTGTGCTAAACCAGCCGGCGCGCGCGCTGTAAATACATTTTTTGGACGCGACGCGAAGGGCGGCTGTTGGAGATGCTCTAACAAAATGATTGAATATATATACTCTAAAGTATGTTTATATACATCCGTATGTAGTACATGAAATCTCTACAAAGACTTATACTCCATCTGTCTCAAAATAACTGTCTCAACTTTGTACTAGCTCTAGTACAAAATTGTACTAAGCTTAAGACACTTATTTTGGGACGGAGGGAGTATTTAGGAACGGAGGGAGTAGTCTGTACGCGCGCCTAGTATAGCGAAGGTGTGTGTGATCCATGATCCATGACTTTGTGTTGGGACTCTAATTTGTGTCACGGTGTGACATCACTTTTTCTTGTGCGTCCGCATGAGAAAATTTTAATTTTAAATCCTGAACTTTTAGAGGTTCAACGAAATGAACTCTTATATCAAAATTTTGATTGATTACACCTTGAATTATGCAATTTCGGTCTGAAATAAACCCCGAAATCGTTTTTCGAAAGAGGATTGTAAAGGATGGTCGGAATTGTTTTTTTTTTTGGACAACGACCCGGATTGGGGCGATTCCTATTTGACGCTCGTGACCTTCCACGCCCCGCTTTGGGCCCGCCCACAGTCGTTTCGTGTGTCTTCTTTTGCTCTATTTTTTGTTTCTTTTTATATATTTCTTTTCTATGTTTTTTTTCTGTACTTATAGAGAGTTCATTGTGTGTTACAAAAATATTAAGGAAGTGGTCATGGTATATTTGACAAATAATTCACTCATTTATAAAAAATGTTCATCGTATATTAGAAATTTGTTCACTATATAGTACTACACAAATGTTCAATATTTATTTTAAAATTGTTCCATATATTACAAAAATGTTCAATCTGTACATCAAAATGTCAACATATATTATGAAATGTTCAATGATATTCCAACATGATTAATCTGTACTTATTTGATTTTTTTTCCAAAACATGTTTCATACTTAAATGGTCGCGGCAGGAATCTATTACTAGAAGTCGTAAGATTCATTAGTTAGCGTCACTCGTTCACGATTAATAGCTTAGAAGTTCGACCCCCCCCCCCCCCCCCCCCCCCCGCGCACAAGATTTGTTTTGCGATATTTTTACGTGTCACAAGTTTGTTACTACAAATGGCTTGGCCTGGTTGGTTAGCACAGTTTGCACTGAAAGAGGAGTCCAAGAGTATTTTTTTGTAACGCTCAAATATTTTTGAAATGTCACAAGCATCAAAATATAAATGTAACTCGAAATATAGACAAATGGGCCGGCCCGGCAATGAGGACAGGCGTACGTCATGGTCAACACCGCCACTCTCTGGCCCATCAATGAGGCCAATCCCAGTTGACATTTATGAGCGTTCGTTTTAGACCGCGATTGCGTAGTTTAAGGTGCAATCGATATGAATTTCGATATGAGGGTTCATTTTGCTGAACTTCTACAAGAACAGGGTCTAAAATGAACTTTTTCCGTCCGCATGCAAACTGTGCAGGGGTCTACTTCCTTTATGCAAAGCAGGATTGGTATTCCTGACATAGTATGGGTATGCATTGTCGTGCGAACGCCACATCCGGTCGTGAATCGGTATATGTGGCTTGCCTAGGGAGGGAGCCGATTTCACGCGCGATGACCGTAGCCATTTCGCTGTGGCAACTGGCAACTCTTTTCTACGAGATACAGTGAAACTTCACCTGCTCAAAGACGCCCATGCATCCCTAGCCCTATAAAAATACCCCCAAGCCTTTTCTTATCGACACCAACAAGCAGCTCGATCTCTCTTGCTCTTGCAGACCATCCATCACACACAGCCACACACCCAGCTCCATCCATCACCAAGGATCCTACACGGCCATGGAGCAAGGTCAAGCAGCACGGGCCACGAGGGAGGCCGTGCCAACGGTGTCCCGTGTGGCCATCATCGGCAGCGGGGTCAGCGGGCTCGCGGCCGCCAAGCAGATGGCCGCCTACGACCCCGTGGTGTTCGAGGCGACGCCGTCTGTGGGCGGGGTGTGGAAGCACTGCGTGTACCGGACCACGCGCCTCCAGACGCCGCGCCCGAGCTACGAGTTCTCCGACTACTCATGGCCCAACCGCGACGACCCGGCGTTCCCGACCCACACCGAGGTCGTCGACTACCTGGAGGACTACGCCGACGAGTTCGACCTCTGGCGCTACATCTCGTTCGGGTCCAAGGTGGTGGACATCAAGTTCCTCGGCGGCGCCAAGGCTGGGTTCACCGAGCTGTGGAGCGGCACCGGCAAGGCCCCCCTCCAGGGCAAGCCAACGTGGGAGGTCGGCGTCGCCACCGGCGGCTCCGATATTGTTCAGGTACCATATATACACGTACTTTGTATGCTTGCTCTGCATGATTGCTTTTACATACTGTGCACCGTGTTCTGATAAACTCAATCTACCTCACGCGCATATTTTATGACGGGCATGCATGTGCAGTATTACAAGTTCGAGTTTGTGGTTATGTGCACGGGAAAGTACGGCGACGTGCCGCGGATGCCCGTGTTCCCGCTAGGGAAGGGGCCGGAGGTCTTCAAGGGGAGGGTGATGCACTCGCTGGACTACTGCAAGCTGAGCGAGGAGGAGACCGTTGAGCTGATGAGAGGAAAGAAGGTTGTTGTGGTTGGGTACAAGAAGAGCGCTATCGATCTAGCCAATGAATGTGTTCAGGCAAACCAAGGTGCGTAGAGCAATATACTACCATAGTCAGCTACTACTGTATGCATAGTTAGCCTTTTGTCCAAATTCTCTTAAGAGTTAAGTGCATTTTTTTTAATCCTCAACTTATTACAAGTGTGGCTTTTGTCTCTGAACATTTCTCTGGTGTGTATCCTCCATCCCTCAACTGTTAATACCGGGTAGGTTTAGTCTATGACAACAGTATTCTTCGTCAAACTCGGTTTTGATTTGACATGGCACTGTTTTAGCCACATCATCACCTTAAGATGGGATAAGCCCATATGTCATTGAGAGAATCTCTGTCTCTCCTCTCTCATCCTCAGGTGGCATAGGCCCACGTGTCATTGAGGGATTCTCTAAATAACATGTGAGCAGGTTCCCCCTTTGAGTGATCAATAATGCTAGAACCACGTAATGTTACGTCAGGTTTCTATGTAAAGTCTGATTTATAGGTAGTTAATTGAATTAGGATTATTGTTGAAACTAGGTTTTTGCCCAGGGAATATTGTTGTCAAGACTAAATCTATCCGATACTAAGAGTCCAGGGAGAAAGGTTGCATCAAGATGTGGCCAAACTGTGCCACATCAACTTAAAGTTGTGTTTGATTGAAGAATGTCCTTATAGAAGAATAAATCTATTCAGGTATTAAGAGTTGAGAGGTTGGACGCGGATTTGATGAACATGGTTCCACGCGCATCTCTTATGAATAGTAATAAAATACTAAAAAAATAAAAAACTTTCAATATTTTTTGCAACATACTTAGTCAACCAATATACCCACATACGAAGTTTCACAAAGAAATTACAACCTTATTATTTTAGACAAAAATGAGAAAATCAAAGCTATATAAAAAACACTATTTAATGAATAGTAGGGTCCCGATTTTATGTTCTTCACTAAGAATATCACTGGTGTCAATAGTTCATGAAAACTTCACACGTGAGTAGAATGATCGACAAAGTTTGTTATCCGGAAATTTAAGATTTTTTTTTCAATTTTCCTCGTATATTATTGAATTTACTATCATGTGTGTGCGGTGGAACCATGTTCTGCCTGAAATACATTCATAAAGTTAAAAATACCAGAGATTCCTAAAGTTGAGGTTGCGCTAAAAAAGTTCAAGGACGAAAACAACACTTGTCGATAAGTTGAGAGTGAAAATGCACATTAGTCATCTCCTAAAACATTAACCGATTACACTAAAAAAAACATTAACCGATTTGTGTTTGCTTTGCTTTGTTTTGTTTGTTTGCAGGCGAGGGAGGGCAGGCGTGCACGATGCTGGTGCGGACTCTGCATTGGATGGTGCCGTCGTACTCCATCTGGGGCTTGCCATTCTTCATGTTTTACTCGACACGTTTCTCCCAGCTGCTCTACGAGCGGCCCAACCAAGGTTTCTTCAGATCCCTCCTCTGCCGCCTCATGAGCCCACTGGTATGTATGCGTACGTCATAATTCGCAGCCGTGAAGAACATTACATTACATAGCGCACAAACCATGCATGCACGACTTTGTCATGACAGTAGCAACCATGCATGCATGCATGCATGCACGCATGGGTTTTGGTTGTGCAGCGGGCAGGGGTGTCGAAGTTCATCGAGTCGTACCTGTCGTGGAAGTTGCCGCTGGCAAAGTACGGTCTGACGCCGGACCACCCCTTCGTCGAGGACTACGCCAGCTGCCAATTGGCCTTCGTCCCGGAGGGCTTCTTCGACATGGCGGACCGCGGCCTCGTGCGCTTCCAGAGAGCCCTCAACGGGTGGTGGCTCTCGGAGAACGGCGTCGTCCTGGAAGACGGCACGGAGGTGGAGGCCGACCTCGTCTTCCTCGCCACCGGCTTCGAGGGCAAGGACAAGCTCCGCGAGGTCCTCCCCAAGCCCTTCCGCGGCGTGCTCGTCAACAATTCCTCCATGATGCCCCTCTACCAGTACGTTTATCGTCTAGCTGCACGTGCATGTATCCAGTGGCCGATGGGCTGATGTGTTTGTGGCTTTGTGCAGCGGCACGATCCACCCGCTGATCCCGAACATGGCGTTCGTGGGGTTCGTGGAGAGCGCGTCGAACCTGCGCACGTCGGAGCTGCGGTGCCGGTGGCTGGCGGGACTGCTGGAGGGGCGGTTCGAGCTGCCGAGCGTGGAGGCCATGATGGGGCACGTCGCCGGCGAGGCCGACGCCATGCGTCGCACCACGCGGTTCTACCAACGCCACTGCATCTCCACCTACAGCATCCACGACAGCGACGCCATGTCCGCCGACTTGAGCTCCGCCACGCACCACAAGAGCAACTGGATGGCCGAGCTCTTCGCGCCATACAACAAGGAAGACTACAAGAAACAGTAACTACATTTACTCGACCGCATTAATAGACGAGCGGTTGAGTACGTACGTGATTCTGGGTTATCCATGTACACTCTGCAGTGTTAATGTACTCGACCGCATCTAGCTAATATCGCTAATAAGAATTTATATACACCTACGTTATATGCTTCATCGGTGTTGTATGTATAAAATCTGTTTGGTTCCCTGCATTAGGCCTAGGCTAGCCCGCACGGGGAAGGAAGTAGCCCGTTTGATTGCCTGCGTTTGATGTGCAGCCCGCATGGCACGAACATTAAAGCAGCTCCACGCTAGGTCCAGGATAAACGCCCGAATCGACAGTAGCTCGCGAGCCTGGCTCGGAGGACGCAGTGGAGGGTGACGCGCTTCTATCCTCGTGCGACCAGGGAGTTGGCAAGAGCTCGCCCGCGTCGCTGAAAAATCGGCGAAAGGATTTGGGCTCACCTCCCACCAAGTCTGCCCCTATTTAGCCCCCTCCCTCACCTCCTCAACTCCCGCCACCATTCTCCCCCCTTTATAGCTTTCCCGCTGACCAGCATCGGCACCGATGAGCAGGTAAGCGGCGCATCTTCACCGGTCGGCGGTCCACGGCGTCGGCGGTCCTTCAACGGCCGGCGGTGATCTTCTACGACCATTCCCCCCTCTTCCTCGAGCTGCATATATGGCCTCTGTGAGTACAATCCTCCTTTCTATCTGTTCCTTCTAGCTAGATCTGAGCTGCAGCTAGGGTTTGATGTAGTGCATGGTTGATTAGTGCTCTGATATGTGAGCTCATATCTTTGATTGCTAGCTGCGGTTGTAATTTGTGATAGGGTTAGATGTTCAAGCATGTGGTAGGCTAGATTAGTAGTAGAGTTTGAAGTTCAACCTTGTGCTTGTGTTGATTCGTGTTTAGATCTATGATTTGTAGTTATTGGTGGTTCATTTGTAACATGATGTTTGTTGTAGATGTATGTTCCTGCTCATAGATTGTGCGGTATGCTTAGTATGAGAGTGATGAACCATGTGCTTAGTATGATAGTGATGAAGCATGTGCTTGGTATGATAGTGATGGACCATGTACATGTATGCTCCTGCTTTCATGGATTGTCCGGTATGTTGTGTGCTATGCTTACTGTCAATGCGTGCTACGATTATAGGACATGACCACGCACACGCAAGATCTTAGTCAGGCCCTTGTTCTGTCGGATAGCCAGTTTCCTCCATCGTTTGTCCAGGACTCACAAACTATGTCCGAGATGGCACCTGATTCATAGGTGTTCACTTCTGATTCTGTCTATATGCCAATAGTGCTCGTTCAGCAAACTCCTGCCGCTGCAACAGCAAAGGCAAAGAAGGATGGTAGGTCGAACAACCTGAAGTGGCAGTCGTTCATGTCCACGTTCGTGCTGAACAAGATATGTGAGATCACCTCTAGTGGAGTTAGGACTGACAAGGGCTTCAAAGAGGTGTACTTGAACACCGTTGCGAAGCAGGTGTTCGAGTTTTGTGGGCAGGACGTGTCCGCCACCCAGGTGTGTAACCACCTGAGGAAGTGGAGAGGTCGATGGATCCAAGTGTCCAAGTTGAGAGACCTTAGCGGCGCCTCATGGGATGAGAGCACTTGCTCCATAATTTCGGAGGCAGAGCACTACGACGGCCATGTCGCGGTTAGCTCACAGCCCTCTTCCTTTTCATACTGTCCACCATTGCCTACTCCTAATTGCACTTAACAACACTTGTGTTTTATTCTTAGGACCACCCAAGGGACGTTGAGTTCCTCAACACACCCATACAGAACTACAACCAGATGCAACACATCTTCTCCTTCGGGCTGGCAACTCGGAAGCATGCCATGGGCTCGGGGGAGCCTATTGGTTCTCCCATGCCAGACATTCCTGCGACCCCGGACATCGAGGTCATTGATGGCCCTGACAAGCACTTCGAGAAACCCTTCGACATGTCCATTGGCCCCATCCATGATAGGAAGAGGAAGATAGGGCCATGATGGGGCACGTCGTCGGCGAGGCCGACGCCATGCGCCACACCACTCGGTTCTACTGCCGCCACTACACCTCCACCTACAACATC